>NC_091667.1:7930606-8233636 GCF_042453785.1 Malus domestica | reverse complement strand
TTATCTCTCTTGAAACTTATTTCAATTGTGTTATACACATCAAACATTTTGGAGAGCATGTGGTTATTGTTCACTATATAGTTTACAATAAACTTAATGAACCATAAGGATAGGGACACAAAGGTGAAGTCCTTGCCTAGTTTCCGTCTCATTAAGTGGTTTATCATTTCAACACTCAATGATTCAAAATCATCATAAGTCCATGTTAATGGAATATTTTTGTCAACCAACCATTATGTTCTAAACATAAGTACAAACCTTCAAGAGTTGTACAAGGCAACTCTCATTTCTTCATACAACAATTTGTAAGTGAAGAATCATGGCACATAAAGTGTCCATGCTGTTGTGCTTTCTTCTCAAGTTCTTTGTTCATTTAACAAAGAAACAAGCACTAGTGTTTGCATTGACTAAGGGTTGTTCAAAGCAACTATTATTTCTTCATACAACGATTTGTAAGTGAAGAACTAATAACACTAAAAGTGTCCTTGTCATTATGCTAATCTTCGTAAGTTCCTTTGTTCATTTAATAAAGGATTAAGCATTGGTTGTTTGTGTTGTCCTCTTCATGATAGACTTATCTAACATGTTCTTTCAATGATACATTACCAATAGAACGATTTTGAGGATGAGACTACTTAGGTACATATACAATCCATTTAAGACAATCTTTGGGATTGTGTTACCAAGTCCGGAAACTAAAGCATTCGGCTTTTCTTTGTCAAGTTTTGGATAGCGTTTGCAAATATATTGGTAAACAAATACATAACGAATATAAATTGATTGATTTTAAGCCATTTGATTCGGGTCTTTAAATCAAATAGCACCACCCACTATTTTTGGCAAATTCCATATCCCTCATCGGAATTCGAGAGTTTTGGATGAAACTCTTAGTAAGGTATGGGAGACTCACTACTACCAAGCCCACCTCACAATGATATGATATTGGCTAGCATAATAATAATGAGAGAGTACACTTACTCATTTGCAACAACCTCTTGCAAGTACCCATCTTATTTGGCCTCTAGAGAATGTCACCTCACAATGATATGATATTGGCTCCATTGCACTTAGTTAAGTCATTCCCACCATGCTTAGTTCGTGAAGGGGTTCAAGAATAGCCTCACAATGATATGATATTGGCCATCCTCGTTGCCTACACCAACCTCATCATATGTTTATGGATTCCTCCTGAGTATAAGCATGCACTTTGTACTTCCCCATGATAGGGTGAAGCCGGTGTACAAGTCATAAACGATTGGATCCCACCACGGTGGAAGGCCACGAAAGAGTGTTCAAAGCACTCTCACGCTTATCAACTTAATAATGGTTTGGTTGAGGGTTTTAGGTCTCATCACATATAAATATTCATTTTAATCTTTATTAAAACAATTTTGGTTCTATTACAACTATTGGTCCATTGGATTGAATTTAGTTGTATATAATACTCCCACTATGCTTATAAAACGGTTTTTAAAGCAAGAGTATATGATACTACTAACATAACCTTTGCATTCATTTGATGGACTATATAGTTGCCTTAGGGCCTTAGGATGATTATGAACCTTTGTTTAGATTCAACACGAGCCTTGTGTTGAATCTCGGTCTAGGGATGAAGATTGATTTTAGTTACGCGTTTAATCACATTAAGGCGTGTTGTCTTAGGGGCGTTGGACCCAACTACTTCATTTTCATGCATATCAAGTAAAGCAAGAAAGAAGTACTTCAAAGTAAAGGTGAGCTTATGCTCATTACAACATTTGCATAAAACAAATTACTTTAAAGTAAAGAAGAGCTTAAGCCCTTTTACAACATTTGATCAAATCAAATTACAACCAAAATCTAATCTACACATTCCTATGGTTCAAACAAATTTGAAACGGCCTATCACATAGCTCAATTATATTAGGCTTAGGTTCATAATCACCCTTTAATTAATTAACACTTTAACTAATTAAATTGAATGCAACATTTTCATTTGGTTTTTGTATCCATAAAATTGATTTAAATGGAGCTAAACAAAATGAAAAACCAATTCTCATTTAAAGAGACAAAACAATTTTGTTCTCTACTTAATTTGGGCCATCTTGCAATAACCACAACATTTGGGCTATAAAGCAATTAACCTCAACTTTTGGGCTATATTGCAAAACTTTTGGGGTCACTTTGTAAAGACACAAAAGTCCACTACTTCATGTAATTACACTAGAACCCAAAATTTAATCAATGCAAAAATTTCATTAAAGGAGCAAAACAATTTGTCCTTTAGCGTTTTTGGACCTTAACGTAAAAACGTAAACTTTTGGGCCAAAGTGCAAATACACAAAAGTATCAAAACTTTATGTAATTGCATAAAAGACCCAAAAGTACTCCCATTGAGGGAGGGCCGGTTTTTAGAGAGGGAAAGGGAGTGGAGATAAGTCCACAAAAATAAAGCCTTGCAAGTGGAATTTGTGACATAAATTCATGCAAGTGGTATGTGACTTAAAGTCATGCAAGTGATGTGTGTGTAAGAGAAGTACTTCTTACACACCTATCACCATTTCCATCACCTTACACAATTTCTATCACATTAAAACATTTGATAAAGCACAAAACAAAGACTTTATGAAATTAATCAAAATTTGGAATCAAAACACCAAATTTTTTTGTTCTTGGCTAAAATGTCAAGAACAATGAAGAACATTCATTAAAAACCCAAAATTTTTCCATGAACATTTTTCATCCAAAAACATTCCAAAACCATTCAAACTTTACGGAAATAACATCTAACCAAACTAGGGTACATAGGGGTTCCAAAAGTCACCTTAAAACACTTTTAACAAGTCAAACAAGAACCCAAAAATCCACCCTTAGGATTTGGCCGAAAATCCCCAAAGTCATGGCACCAAATTTTAGCTCTAATATTCAAGCTCATATGAACTACATCTACAACATTTGAGATGGCAAATTTGCTAACAAAATTTACATTCAAAGAATCAAGAATAAAGCTTGTAACAATTACAACTTTTAAATCACAAACTATGAACTACAAAACCCAAAAGGATTCACCAACTACTAGACCTAGGCTCTGATACCACTTGAAGGATTATTTTGTGAAAACATGTTCATTTAAGCAACATCTATAAGCATGCAATTAACAATTAAAGGCGGAATCATGCTTGCATGCACTTAAAAACAAAACATTAACCATGAAATTCAAAGCCTAGTAGATTGGTGAACCAAAACTCAACTCAAAACAAAGTGAGTTGAAATTGTATACCTTTGTAGATTCCTCTTTGCATAAGCAAAGGCTAATCACGCAAAGAGAAGGCCTTCATTCCTTGCATCTAATATCTATGGATTTGGATGGAAGAATAGGTTTCTCCAAGTTCCCAAAATTGAGAACCTCTAAGTCTCTTCACCAAGGTTAGATTGGAGAAGAAATGAGTGACCTTGGAGTAGTGGGATTGCTAGATGCACCCTCCAAGGGGCCGGCCTCTTTAGAGAGAAATGGAGAGACATGTTCTCTCCAATTTTCTCCAAAACAAACCCTTAATGAATTTTGGCTATAAAGTCATATTTATACCTTTATTCATTTGAGTGGCAAACTTGTAAATAAGTCCAAGTTCACTACCCTAAACAATATGGCCGGCCATTAGGATATTTTGGACTAATTGGGCCTTTGTGAATCATTATTCTTTAAGTTGTCATACAACTTAAGTTAATGGGCTTGACGTTCGAAGCCCATTGGGCCTTAAGGTCCAAAACTATCCCGAGGTCTTCAACGAACTTATTCGTTTGATTAATTAACATATTAATTAATCCTTGCCATAAATAAACGATTAAACCATTTAATCATTCTTACTCATCTCCATTCTTTCTTCAATCTCCACCTTACACGGTCTGCGATCCATTAGGTTCCTTTTAGCGAGGCAGTGGGCGATTAAAACCATTTTACATCGATTGTGAATTGAAACTTACTTTCAATTCTCCCTTTAGTGATTACACACGTTTAGGGCTTCCACAAACCATGAGTGACATCTTGCAGCATATCATGGTTACCCAAGCTAATCAGAAGAGGTAGAGAAAACCTATTCAGTTTGGGATTACAAATGCAATACGGTCTTTCTCTAATACAATACTGTTGACCACATTGTTTGGTTTGATAGTTTATTTATTCATGTCTACTATCCAATGTGATTCGTGTGCTTGTATGATTTCCTTGAATGTGATTTGGAACGCATTCCTAAATCTCATTCATACTCTGGCCAAAGATTCTAAATCATATCATAGAGTATTCTCCCCCAACGGTTTGAAGGTTAGAGATCCCTTGTTGCGCATTCACTTGCCTCCATGACTAAGTGGCTTAACCCCAACGATGTCGTGGACACTCCAATGGAATGACGTTTGACATAATCAAAGATCAAGGACTTAACCACAAGACAACTGTGATGCCTCAGGTCAAAGGACTACTTTGCATTATCCCAACCATGAGTTCTCATGTGACATGAGTATGAGAACTCTTCGTTGATCGCGTTCAGTGAACTCATTCTCTATTGAGCACCTACGTACTTGACTTGATGTCACACACACCAATGACTCGAGACTAGTCACTCTCCCTGAGAGAAGACACAGTACGTACCGATCTTAACGAACTGTCAATGCCCAATTGACAATCCTATGATCAAGAACATTTAGGATGTGTCTACGAAAGAATGGTCTCATGAATCTAACTTCATTAGATTGCATTCTCCCAATCACATATTCCTTGGACTTTATCGTTTAAGAATATAACATTTATATGAGACGGCTCAAACAATAATCTTTGCCCTTTATATTAAACTAGATTAGTTTAACATGTGAAATGTCCGTAAAGTATCATCATATGATTGGTTTTAAGGCACATTTCCAACAACTTGAAGGCCCTCCACTTGGGTGAATCCCTTGTGTGAACAAGGATGAGCTTCAAGGGTAAAGAAACTCTAAATCTTTACTTCTCTTTAATGTTGTTAAAGAGTCTTTTGGTTCACCATATACTAGGCTTTGAAAGTCATGGGTTTTATGAATTGTTTTTTAATGCATGCCTACTTTAAAGTGTTAATAGTTTGCATATGTATTCAAATGCTCTTACTTGTTCTTAGCTAGGACAAAAAATTTCCTTCATGAGCCTGGTCGAGGAAATTGATCTCGACACCCTTTTCCTTGAAGGAGGCTTGATACAGATCCACCAGATACTTTGGGGTGCGACAAGTACGCGCCCAATGTCCGTTGCCACCACACATATGGCAACCTCCTTCAGGATTTCTAGGAGTGTTCGTATGAGCTTTTCCTTTATGGCGATTTGCATTTTTAAGGCTTGGGCCTGAATTATACCTTGGAACCTGGTTGTGAAACTGGACACCATGGTTCTTGCCTTTCCCATTCCACCGGCCTTGTTTGTGGCCACGTCCTCGTTTGTAATTATTGCCACGGGAGGATATGGTATTCCTTTCAAGGGAAGCAACATTCACTTCTGGGAACAGTGCTGATCTAGTAGGTCGGGAATTAAGGTTTTTCATCAGGAGCTCATTGTTCTGTTCAACTACCAGGAGCACATATATCAGCTGGTTATATTCAGTGAAGCCTCGTGCTCTATACTGCTGATGTAGGTAGGGGTGGGTTCAGTACGGTTACCGTACCAAAACTCTTGTACCAATTACCGTACCAAACTTTCGGTTTGGTAAAATCTATTACCATTACCGTTTTTTTTATTAAAGGGAAATGTTATTGGCATTCCAAAAACTTCATTCTACACTCCTCATAAGTGTATTTTTTTTCCTGATATAGAAAGTTTGGAGTGTAGAATAAGATTTTTGGAGTGCTAATAACAATTCCCTTATTAAAATAAACTTAACACAATTTTTTTTCATTAAAACTCTCAAAGATTTTTCTATAATTATGGGCCTTGGTGTGAGGGCTTTCTATCCTACAAATTAAGAGAGTCCTTGGCGGCAACAGAAGAGGATTGGGTACAGCAAATAAAGAGGAAATTCGAGAATAGAAAAGCAGCGGCAAAGAAGGGAGAATTTTAGGACACGTTTGTTGTACCGAACTATTTCGAACTGGACTAACTTGAAGAACTAAGTTGAATTGGCTTGGAATAGACTAAGTTAAATTAATTTAGTGAAACATTTGATGCAGTGTCAGACTAAGAAGTAGAATTATTAACAAAATCTCAAATTATATTATTTAATTCTTATCTATTAATATTTTATTATTAATTCTATTTTTTCCTATATCTCTCTCGAAATCTCAACCCTCTTTGCCTACATCAACCATGCTTTTCAAAGCTCTCCAATTCGGACACATTTTTTTTTTTCCTTCATCAACCATCAAAGCCGACATCAACCATGCTTTTGAAAGCTCTCCAATTCAGACACACAAATCGTTTTACGTTCATCAACCATGCTTTCATGGAATTCCCATTTGCACAGATTCCCATTTGTAGAAAATCACATTTCAAAATCCTCAATTCCTACTAATTGCCATTCCATTTTCTCTATTAATTTTCATACCAACCAAACGCCTTTCAAAATTCCCAATTCCTAATAATTGCTTACCTTATTTGTCGCACAGATTCGGATCACGATTCCTTGAATTCTCACGACGAAACACAACTGGTGGGGGAGAATCAACGGAAGCAGTTGTTTGGTAAGGTTGAAAATTTAGGCGTTTGTGAGGTTTTGAGAGCGATGTGCATGTAGTTTGAGATAGCAAAAGACTCATCTTTGCCGTGTTCGGGTCAACCCAAATGGCAGAATCGACGCTGGGTTTATGGGATGGTGGAGATCAGCAAGAGTTGTCTTTGCTCTAGTCACTGGAGAAGGGGATGGAGATGCTGCTCATGTACGAAGGAGAAAGACTGGGTACGCTGCTTGCAGACGAGGGAGAGGGTACTAGCAATCCCGTTGTTCTTTTTTTTTTTTTTGTTGGGGGCCCGGGGGGGGTGTCACTAAGACCTCTAGTGAGGGACTTAGTCGAGGCGAGTCCTCATTTGTCTCATTAAACTTAATTCTGCCTATAACAAACACATGCCTATACTAATGTCTATTCTGGTTCAATCAATTGAAACTTAAAGAGGCTAAACAAAACACGGAAAATGACTCTCGCCGGATCCTTTCTTGGGGATCCAGAGATTCCGTGATCGTGGTCGTTCATCGTACATCATGCGATCATAAATTATTTAAAATTTAAAATTAAATATAAATAGTACCTAACGAAAATTGATCGCACAATGTACGATGAACGGCTACAATCATGGAATTCCCAGGAAAAGGATCCGACGAGGATCCTTTTCCAACAAACACGCCCTTAGGGTTTTCTGAATTTCTTGTTTTCATGACTATTTTAGAAATGTTTTACACGATGTCTTGGAGCTGATTTTCTTAGCTAGGTTACGATGTGGCCATGATAGAATTTGGAAAAGTAACTAAAATTTAGAGTCTGTATAGAATGGTAACCACTAATTATAACTAAAAATTGATAGGAAAGTACTAATATAGCTTTAATGCATCAAATATTATTCCTTGAAGTCTTGGATGTCCCGTCTTTTTCCCCCTCCTTATATTTATTTTCTTTGAACTTCAGGTGTAGTGCGGTGTTGTTCATTGTGTCTGCTAAGCACCTTGCTCATCTATTTCATTCTAATCCTGGAATTGATGTGTCATTTGATTTATTGGTTACCCTTTTTATTTTTTTGATAAGTTGCAAAGCGCCTTCAGCAATGGAGATGAGGCCTTGAAGGCAGAAGCTGCTGTTAAGGTTCAAAAGTTTACTGAATGGGCTCTGAAATGTATAGGCTTTCATTCTTGTTCCCTAGGCAATAAGGATAGAATTAACAACAGCTCATCAGTTGAGATCCAACTCCAGTTATCAGCATTTAAGGTGCTCATTGATCTTGCTGGTAACCAGCTTTTTGGGAAGGGGCGAGCTAGTGCAAAGAGAGCGATTGGTTGTTCTATACGGGGTCCATATTTTGGTTATTTTTCTAAATTTCCATTACGATGTGGCCATGATCATGAAAACTTAGAATTGGAAGTGAGTTATTTTTAAGTTTTCAATTTCATTGAGTATCGTTTGTTGTGTTTATTAGTGATTAGCTACCATTTTGTTTTTTTACTTGGTAAATTTGATGTAAGTTTTGCAGATGTCATGTTTTCAACTTGAGTTAGTCCTTCTTGCAAATAGATACAATGAAATACCTAGATGCCACACGCTATAATTTGTGTAGTTTTTATATAATTTTCACTTATCGTAATGGGTGGAAGAAAAACAGGTCGGTTCGTGATCCTGTTTTGTAACTTTTCAGGTTGCTGGATAGACACAAGCATACAGTGATGCTTTATCTTACGCTACCATACGAGGAGCGGGACATGAAACTCCAATTTCACTGCCAGAAGCACCCACTAACTGTCCAAATTGCAAAAATCAAGAACTGAAAAGGTCTCTGATAGTTCCTTAATTACTTCCAACGAATAAATCAACAATTTGGGTGTATCATGAAGACAATAACTTAGGAATGGCTGGCTACATCCAACTGATAAAATAATTGTTCCCTTAACTGAAAAAATGGCGAATGTATGTTTCTTGCATCCAACTTATAATAGTTTTAACATTTTTTATTTTTATGAAAGGATAATAATGGATTAGGCGAGTTGAATTACATATAAGACTTGGCTGTCAGACTACAATAGTAGCCTTACGCCCACACAAGGTGGTTAGAAAGAACCAAAACCTTGGGATTCACCACCAACTACAAAGTAGGCCACTTCATTGCCACATAGAGCAATTAGAAAGTGCTAACTTCCCAAAAGAACGACCACACGGCCCATATCTCTGAAATTTTATTAAATAATAAAAAGCTATAATAAAAGAAAACAAGCGGGGTGACAATGCCTAAACCCACGATGAGAAAAACAAAGAAACATCAAGGAAAAAAAAAGACGAAACTCAAGGTCACGATCATGGGCGGCATCTGTAAAATCTGGAACAGTGGTGGGTCCACCAATAATAAACACTAACAACCAGAACAAAATGAGTCCAATACAGTGGTGGGTACTCAAATCCACTTGACTCGCAAACAAGATCAATGGTCAACTTATGGAAAGCGTCTCGTATTTCAAACCAATAAAGCCGCCTTCGTACTAGTGGTCGGTGGTCCTACTGATTAATGCCTTCTTGTTCATTTTTCTTCCCCGGGCCCTCTTGAATGGCTTATAACCCAGTGAAGAACATTGTTTACTATTGAAGGAGATAAAATGAGAAAAACCGACACTTATGTGGTTTATTGCTAGGCCGTCAAAGAAGAAGTCTTTCTGTTTTGAATTTTATTTGTCTTCTAGATGACTACTCATTTATCTCACAGAATGCGTATTTCAGAGAACCTTATTGGAATTGTTGTATTTCTCAAGTTACTCATTTATCTCACAAAACGCGTATTTCAGGAAAAATTGTCTGTGTCACTTTGAGTCGAGGCACATAGCATGCTTTAGTTCTTAAATTGCTAGAGTTTATCCCAAAGAAAACTCTAGCAATTGTTATGGATTCCAACAATGTCTTCGTTTGTTTAAGACCCCATTGAATATTAGAGGTGGTTCATCTTATATGCCCGATCCCTGGCTGGACTTAAGAAAAGTCTCAAAACTCTTCCTTTGGGATAAACGATGAACTCGTATGTTGTGTTGAGAAAAGTCGCCTTCGTACTTCTCAGTCGGTAGTCCTACTAATTAATGTCTTCTCCTTCATTTTTCTTCCCCAACCCCTCTTGAACGACTTATAACTAAGTGAAGGACACTGTCTACCATTGAAGATGATAAATTGAGAAAAAGCGACACTTATGTGGCCCATTGCTAGGCCGTCAAAGAAGAACTTGTCATGCTCCTTTTTCTCTCATTTCTTGTGGTTTGGATCAAGGCATGTATTGCTTGGTTTTCTGATGGACAATCATTTTGTCTTATTTTTCTTGACTGACTTGTAAAATTTTCCAAAACGACTTTGTCTACCGTCTTTGTTGGTCTGGATGCTGAAAAAGGAAGCCTTTTTCATAAAATTTCAAGGTTGGGGCAAAAACTTCTCCTCCAAATATTATGCCTTGTTAGATATAACACGCCCCGACCCTGATATTCCCCGAATACCAGGATAGACACGTGCTGGCCGACACCCGAGGGTGACGAAAGCCATTAATTGATACAAAAGCTAAGAATAAGAAATAAATAAGAGTTATGAATTTAAAATACAATCAGTTAACAAATTAGGAACGTGTTCAGAACATACAACTGAACCTAATCACTAAAAAGAATTGAGATAAAATTGAATGAATAAAGAAGTGAGTCCTACATCGAGATCAAAACAGTAAACGCATCGTAAATCGTCTCGTAAACGTGGTGTGCTGCTAGAAAGATCACTAAATAAATAAACTCCCGGCCCAATGCCTGCTCCGTCGTCTCTGCGCCCGTAGCCAGAGATTACCAACTCCTGGCCCAATACCTGCTCCATGTCCCTCAGCCCGTAGCTAGGGATTATTTCTCCCAGCCTAAATGCCAACACCAGTTCCTCGCCCCAAGCGGCATAGTGTCTACTAGGTACGCATAAATAGTTACGTCTCTCTTAAATAACCACTTCATAGCATAGGTTATCGATCATCGTCTACAATATAAAGAGGGGTTCAAAAACATGTTCTAGCATCCTATCGTCATCTATCAGATAGTCTACCAGTTCATGATTTTTATAGAAAATATGATATATTAAAATATAGCTCAAAATAGGCTAACAATTAATTCCTCACCAAAACACGAGACGATAATCAATATCTTAAATCATCAGGCTTCACATAAATCAAATCATAAATTCGTAGGCATGCTAATCATTTATGCAAGTAAATTATCAAATCATGTAATTTTAGAAGGAGTCCACTCACAGTACTTAGTTGCCAAAAGCTGCGCCACTAGCGAAGACGGAAACGTCACAATAATTGCCCCTAAGCACATAAAGAGTCCAATAAATAAAACTTTATAATAGCAATTGAATCTGGGAAAATGGACATTGGAAACGGATTCAGAACGTCGAATTACCCTAAAAAGGGTCCCGGACAAAAACCCGAAAAGTCAACCCTAAAGTCAACGTTGACCGGGGGTCAACGATCAAATTAGGTCTAACGGGTTTTAGGCTTGAAATCCGGATTAGGGTTTTAAATGGGTTTTAGAAACCTAGGGTTTTTGGTTAAAAAGGGTTAGGATGAAAAATGGTGGTTTGGGCTTAAGCCCAAACACACATACATACACTACTAACACACACACATGCACGGGCTATACACACACAGCCCATACACATACACACAGGCCCTAAGGCCTTATTAAAGGGCTGGGCTTAGAGCCCCTTAACCAAAAACCGGCCCAAGGCCATTCTATATAAGGCCCGTGGCCTTTGGGGTCTTTAAAACAAATAACTAAAAATAAAAATCAAACGGGCTGGGGATTTGGGCTAAGGAAAAACGGGCTTAAGGCCCGTGGGATTCTAAACGGCCTAAGAGACCTGGTTTTGCCGAAGAAGAAGGCCGAAAATTCGGCCGGAAAACCACCCAACTTTAAACCACTATAACTTTGTCACTACTCAACGAAATCAAGCGAGACAAAAACAAAAGTGGTAGCCCTTGAAGAGACGAAGAGAATGATACCTCACACGATATCTAACTCGCCATGGTTTGGCCAGAAAATGCCTCGAAAGACACTGAGGTCGTCGGAAACTGGGTAAGATTCAAATGAGTATAACTTCTTCAATACTCAACTAAATTGAGTGAAACAAAAAGGAAAGTTGTAGTACTCAGGGAGACGAAGAGATTGACACCTTGCACGCCGGCCAACTCGCCATGGTTTGGCCGGAAATGCCCTCGAAAGGGGCTATGCTCGTCGGAGCTCGTGCACGGGGCTTCCTGGTTCGACTTCCAAGATGCCAAGACTGTGGTTGAGTTCGTAACGGCGAGATAAAGACGATGGTGCTGTTTGTTGGTAAGAAAAACTCTCGAATGGGTTGAGATAGAAAGAGCCGAGAGAGTGAGGGAGAGAGAGTTGCGGGAGAGGTAAGGGAGAAGAGAGAACGGAGAGAAGAGAGAGGGAGACCAGAAAACATAAAAAAAACAAGATGGGCCCCACGGGCTCACTAATTAAGGACTAAACAAATTTTAAAATATAAAAAGGGGGCTGGGGTGTTTCAAGATATATAATTATACAAGCAAGTGGTGAATTGCTTTGTGATGGATAAAGTCTTTCTCTTTGATCCGTTGCGTCTCAAGTTTAAACCGTTTCTGTCAAACCCGGACCCAAGCTCCAACACCTCCCGGGTTCGACTCCGCCGTAGCACGATATTGTCTGCTTTAGGTCCCGATCACGTCCTCACGGTTTTGTTTCTGGGAACTCACACGAGAACTTCCCAATGGGTCACCCATCATGGGATTGCTCTCGTGCGATCTCGCTTAACTTCGGAGTTCCTATGGAATCCGAAGCCAGAGAGCTCCCAAAAAGCCTCGTGCTATATGGAGGTGGGTATGTACATATAAGGCATAGAGGATCCACTCCCCTAAGTGATGTGAGATCTCACAATCCACCCCCCTTAGGGGCCTGATGTCCTCGTCGGCACACTTCCGGCAAGGGATTGGCTTTGATACCAAATTGTCACTTCCCGACCCGGGCTCCACCACCTCAGGGGCTCAACTCCGCCGTAGCACGATATTGTCCGCTTTGGGCCCCAGCCACGTCCTCACAGTTTTGTTTCTAGGAACTCACACGAGAACTTCCTAGTGGGTCACCCATCTTGGGATTGCTCTTGCGCGATCTTGCTTAACTTAGGAGTTTTCATTGAGGTCCCAAAAGGCCTCGTGCTATATGGAGGTGGGTATGTACATATAAGGCATAGAGGATCCACTCCCCTGGGTGATGTGGGATCTCACAGTTTCTCTCTTATAATGTAGTTTAGAATAGTATTCTCGCTTTTAATATAAAAGAAATATATAATCATATATATATATATATATATATATATAGAGAGAGAGAGAGAGAGAGAGAGAGGTGGGCATGTACATAAGGCATAGAGGATCCACTCTTCTGGGCGATGTGAGATCTCACAGTTTCTCTCTTATAATGTAGTATATAATAGTCTTTTATATAATCATCTATATATATATATATATATGTTGGAATTTAGGATTATTTTATTGTTTGAATTTGGGCTTAGCTCGTTAGCATTTGGGTTTTGTTTTCTTGCTTATTGGGGTTAGGTTAGTTCTATATATATATATATATATATGGTGCTTTGTAGCTATTAGAATAACAAGTTATTCACAATGTAGTCTTTTAGGATTTTGTAGCCGTTCCGGCATTCTTGTCTTTTAATAATATTCTTATTATTTTGTAATATTGTTCGTTCCGCACTCTGATATTCAACTTGGTATCAGAGCAAGTTTGATCCTTCAGGGTTGAATATGTTTTTGGTAGCTAGTTTGTTTATCTTGTCAAGTTCCTCTTCTTCATTGTGGTTTGTCATTGTGCCCTAGTTAGGGTTTTGTTGCTTAAAAAATGGAGAGAAAAAAAAAAGTTGAATCTACCATAATCCTACCTCGCCTGCATGACTCACTGCCGCTGCACCGAGAAACCGTTTAGCTTGCACTTGCTCCTGCACCTGTACCAGTTCGAACCGCCGCCTACTTGAATCTCCCGCGCCTACCCACCACCTGCAAATCAGCTGTGAACCTCTCCATCCTTGTTGCGTTGCTACATCCACCTATCTATGAATCTGATCATTTTGTTGTTGTTGTTCTAGGGAAAGATTGATTCAATGCAAGAAAAAATTATGTTTGTTGAAGGAAAGCATTCTAAAAAGTCCAAGGAGAAAGAAAAAAAAAACAAGGTTTGGTTCCTTGAGACCCACACGGTCAAAGAGGAGAGGAAAATGAAGTTGGTTGTTTTAAAGGTTTTGTAGCCCATGTGTTAATGCTAATGGCCTTATGTTTTGGAGCATGTTGTTGCTCACCACACCGATTGCTCGAGTGTTTGCACTTGTGACCACTCGAGTGATAAGAATTTGTTAATCGCTGGAATTGCTCGTTCGCTTGCTCGCCTGCTTACTTGGATTGTTCGCTCGCTTAATTTCCCGCTTGCCTTGTCGTGTCTGTCTAACAGAACTTGTCTTGTCGTGTCCACCTAACGGAGCTTGCCTTGTCGTGTCCACCTAACGGACCTTGCATCCGCATCTACCTGTTGGGAAACTCATGGCGTGTACCGCCATGAGTTTAACGGGGCTGTTGGAATTTAGGATTATTTTATTGTTTGAATTAGGGCTTAGCCCGTTAGTATTAGGGTTAGGTTAGCTCTATATATATATATATATATATATATATATATATATATATATGGTGCTTTGTAGCTATTAGAATAACAAGTTATTCACAACGTAGTCTTTTAGGGTTTTGTAGCCGTTCCGGCATTCATGTCTTTTAATAATATTCTTATTATTTTGTAATCTTATTCATTGCGCACTCTAATATTCAATTATATATATATATATATATATATATATATATATATATATATATATATATACAGATATGTATATAAATAAAATTATAATTCTCTTGATATCAAAGGGTAGTTTGAGAGAAAATATTAAAGAGTAGGCCCAAGTTAGTGAAGTGACAAGTCGATGCCTCTTCCTCTACGGAAGGGTTAACGTTACCCCATCCAAATGTCAAAATCTTCTTTCGGGATAAATGATGAACTCATATGTTGTGTTAAGAAAAGTCACCCTCGTGTGTACCCATAGTTTTATTAATTAATGTCTTCTTTTGTTGGTGACGCAATTCTTCCTGTGAGTGTTTGTAACTCTTGTCGGTTTAAAATGCCTTTAAACACCTTAAGGAGGTATCAAGCTCTTTTAAATGAGTTCTTCGTTATATCAAGCGTGCTACTGTTGGTTAATACCAATAGAAAAGTTGAATAATATTGTTATTTAAGTGCAAGTTTGTATCACAAGTAAACCGGGATTCTGATCAAAAGATTGTGCCCTAGATGGGGTTATGATTCATGTTAAGTATAGATTGGGTTATGATTCATGTTAAGTTCTTTTCTATGCCTTGTTTTATAAGGGGCTTCAAACATTTTCTTTATGTATGACAAATGATACCCACAAACTGATTGGCACTTAGTTCAATTCAGTTTGCAATTCTCACATAGATATGTTTACAAAAATGGATGAAACAGAAAAGAAATGATGTTAAATACTTAGAAAATATCCAAATACAAAGTAATAACTTGAAAAGAAAAAAAAATGAAAAATACAAGAGATCGAGAAAGTTTAAACCCATTCGAGCAAATTTTCTTGCTAGTGGGAAGTTCGCACAAGTTGTTAAAGTGATTTGAAAATAATTTTTTTTGAAATAGAATCGATACTACATGAAATGTAGCAGAGCTTTAAACATAAATACAAGAACAAAGATGCTGGATTACAATAGGAATTTGAAAGAAAGTAGGCTACAAAGCTTCGAAGTCTTTTTGAGTTGTGAGTTGAGTGCCCTTTCTTCTTCTTTATGCTGCTTTATATAGAACAGACATTACTTCCAGTTTAAACCTTTTACTCTCAAATAATTCTGTCTGCTCCAAGTGTTGATGTGAATACTGATAGAAGATAAGAATTTATATTGCAACTTGAGCTTCCATCCTCTCAAAACTACAAAAATGTCATCAGAAAGTAGCTTTTCCTCTTTAAAAACCGACTGGGTTAAATGTAGTGCGAAAGGGTGTTTGCCGCCCACAATGCCACATGTAAAGTGCTTTCAAATCCTTGAGCTTGGTTACTGTTCACTTCTGTTGAAATTAAACAGGAACGTTTTGATGTAGGTGCCTTGTTCTTTATTTACCTAGACAAAACATATGTCCCTTTTAAAATTTTGATTAAACATTCTCTTATAAATTTAGGGATTATTAATTGCATTTTATATTATTTTATTTTTGGTAAATTATCTCGTTTTATTTTCATTATTCTTACGCATTTACAATTTTAAAAGTCGTCATTAGTTCATAAAATTATGAAAATTTGAAATCTTCATCTACTCATCTACCACACTGATATTTTATCTTAACTCATAAAAAAAGTACCTAAAAGACAACTCGCAATTTAGAAAAAAGAAAAAGACAACTTACAAAAGAAAAAAAAATCTCTTTAAATAATTGACAAATACATAATCAAAATTTAAAGCACTTAAATCTAAAGTTAAAAAATAATCAATGTTTAATCTTAAAATGTCTACAATGAGGCATCTGTTATAATAGACATTAGTTAGAGAGATAACCTTTTTATTGGTAGGAGCGAAGCAGGTGTAAAATATCACACTATAACTATATCACAAGAGGATGATAGATAAAAGAGAGAGCTTTCTGTGTCTGTGTTTTGATAGCAGTCAGAGTGCTCTATTTATAGAGCAACTCCGTATTATTACAGTTTGAAATTTATAACACATCTTTTGAAAAACGACCTCCCTCATATCCAAAGTCCACATACCAATCTTGCCAATGTTTTCATTTATCTGCCAATGTTGAAGATATTACTGTGGGCATTGAAAAAATCTACTAAGGTTTGACATATTATTGTGGGCATTCACTAACCCACTAGCATTTTCAACACTCCCCCTTGGATGCCCACATACCAACATTAGTTGCCTCGTTAAAACCTTACTTGGAAAAACATAGTGGGAAAAAATCATAGCGAAGGAAAAAGAGTACAACTGTATCTGGATTGTTGATATAGTGTTAAGTATGCTTATGTTGCCTCATTAAAACCTTGATAGGAAAAACCCAGTGGGAAAAATCCTAATTGAAGGAAAAAGAGTACAACATGCATGTATCATGGATGCTCCATTAACTTCTGAAACGTGCATTTTGGGACAGATTTGGTGAACAAGTCGGCCAGATTTTCATTGGAACAGATTTGTCTGACTTCAATAACTTTAGCCTTCTGAAGCTCATGTGCACTGAAAAACTTTGGAGATATGTGTTTAGTCTTATCGCCCTTGATGAATCCTTCCTTTATTTGGGCAACACAAGCTGCATTGTTTTTATGAATGACAGTTGGAGTGTTTGTCTTTGAAGTTAGACCACATGAATTTTGGATATGATGGATCATTGATCTTAACCAAGAACATTCATGGCCTGTTTCATGTAAAGCAAGTATTTCTGAGTGATTTGAAGATGTAGCAACTAATGTTTGCTTCTTTGAGCGCCATGAGATTGTTGTATCTCCATTCTTGAACACATATCCAGTTTGTGAGTTGGCTTTATGCGGATCAGAGAGAAAACCAGCATCTACATATCCAACATAGACCTGGTCATTTGTGGATTTCTTTGAGGAAAATGAACCCATGTCTGTTGTCCCAAGAAGGTATCGTAATACATCTTTGACTCCCTTCCAATGACGAATTGTTGGCGCAGAGCTATACTTTGCTAACAATTTGACTGAAAAAGCCATATCTGGTCTAGTACATTATGCTAAATACAATAAAGCACCTATTGCACTCAAATATGGTACTTCTGGAGTAAGGACCAGTTCATCAACTTCTTGTGGACGGAATTGATCTTTCTTAATGTCCAAAGAACGAATGACCATTGGTGTACTGAGTGGATAAGCCTTGTCCATGCCAAATCCTTCAGTATTTTTTCAATGTAAGTTGAATGGTACAATGCTCAATCTGCAGGCCGAGACAAAATTTTCTTTTTCCAAGGTCTTTCATTTCAAATTCGCTTTTCAGATATTCAGCAGTTTAATTGAGCTCTTCAAAAGTTCCAACTAGGTTCATATCATCAACATATACTGCCACTATAGCAAATCCAAAGTTGGATTTCTTAATGAACACACAAGGGCAAATGACATGCTTGGTATACCCTTCTTTGATCAAATACTCACTGAGACAATTATACCACATTCATCCAGATTGTTTCAGCCCATACAATGATCTCCTTAATTTGATTGAAAGCATACCTTGTGGTTTGTTAGTTGTTTCAGGCAACTTAAGTCCTTCTGAGACTTTCATATATATGTCAGTATCTAGTTCTCCATATAGATACGTGGTGATGACATCCATAAGTCGCATGTCAGGTTTTTCTGAAACCACTAAACTTATTAAGTAACAGAACGTAATTGCGTCCATTACAGGAGAGTATGTCCCCGCATAATCAATTCCAGGTCTTTGCAAAAAGCCTTATGCAACAAGTCGTGCTTTATATCTTGCAATCTCATTTTTCTCATTGCGTTTCCTTGTGAATACCCATTTGTAACCCACGGGGCTTACACCAAGCGGGGTTTGGACTACTGGTCCAAAAATATTTCGCCTTTCCAAGGAATTTAATTATGCTTGGATTGCATCTTTCCACTTAGGCCAATCTTGTCTCTGTTTGCATTCACCAACAGAGCGGGGCTCAAGATCATCATGTAATATGATTTTAGTGGCTACTGCGAATGCAAACATGTCATCGATGATTATTTCATTCCAATCCCACAATTCATTAGTACAAGCATAGTTTATGGAGATTTCTTTGCTTTCATGTACCTCTGTTTCTTCAGGTATATGTGTCTCATCAAGGACATTTTCTTTTTTCTAAAAGTACAGAATCATGAATTGTGGATTTATCATTCATTTTCTCTTCTTTAATGATTTCAATTGGATTCAGTTGTGCCCTCGTCTTTCTCTTTCGAGGGGCTGAATCTTTTGAACCTGAGGGTCTACCACGCTTCAGGCGTGCACCAGATGAATCATTCGTTGCCACTTTATTTTGTCAAACAGGGACATCAATTCTTGCAGGTGCATTTGCAGCCGATATATGTGATTTTGTCACTTTCATAGCATCATTAAATGCATCTGGCATTTGATTAGCAATACTTTGAAGATGAACGATCCTCTTCACTTCATTGTCACATTGAGTGCTACGTGGATCAAAATGAGACAAGGTGCGAACAACCTATGTCAGCTCTTACCATTCTACTGGAACGGTCTTTTCTCCCCCTAACGACGGGAAGACTGTCTCATCAAAGTGACAATCAGCAAAACGAGCTGTAAACATATCACCTGTCAAGGGTTCCAAATATCTAATGATAGATGGTGAATCAAAACAAAACCTATTTGTAGATGACATGCAATTAGGGTTTGCGTGATTTTCCAACGATTTTCATAAAGCTTAATGGGTTCTTACTTGTTTAAATTCATCTAGATGCCATAAAGGGTTAACGTGTAAAGATACTTTTGATACAACCATATATGACCGTTGAATAATTTAGGAAGAATTGATAATCAATATTGGGGAACTACTTAAGCATAACATATTAAGGGAATTAAGTATAAGTGGTTGCGGTGAATTCGGATGCCTAGGTCTTATTTTCTTATATTTTAATTTTATTATTTCATGCATTTTATTTTCAAGTTCTATTTCATTTTAGTTTAAATCAAATTCTCTATCTTTTACGTCAAAACTTCACAATTATAATTAATTTAAATTTAATTAGTAAGACTTTAGAATCAATTCGATCTTTGTGGGACGATATCCGTGCTTATATGCTATACAATTATTCGATTCGTATACTTGCGAGCATTAAAATTTGAGACTCAATGAGGTTAATTTTGGTGATCTAATTTTTGTAACAACTTTCCGACGCCGTTGTCGGTGATCGAATTTGATTATGTTACTTACTTAATCGGATTGTTACATTTTTTTAGTTGGTTTAGCTTTAATGTTAATTGTTAGTTTTTTTTTTTCAATAATAAATTGTTTCCTAAGTCTCTTGTTTAGCTTACCCATTGTTTTGTGTTGTTGCAGAAAAGTGGAGCTACTTTACCTTGTTGCCAATACAAAATTCAAGTTCCGGGGTGGATTGCCATCCATATCTTCACTTGCCCGTCTCCTTTAAACCAAGGAAGTACCGTTTTCCTTGAGTTTTTACTTTTTATTTTTGTATTGTTTGTCGTTTGCGTCTCCTGCCATTGAGAACAATACGTGATTTTATTTTGGGAGTGAATATTTCGTTGGGTTTTACGGAGTCACAAAGAGGAGCAGCAGCATCAAACATTGAAATTGAGAACAATACGTGATTTTTTTTTTTTTTTTTTGCCTCTTTCAATTTGGCTTGTCATGTGTTTTCAATTGGTGGAGTCTCAAATTAGTTTTGGTTGATTTTTTTTTTCCGTTGATTTTTTTTTATGTTTGTTGCATTTGTCATTTAATTAATTATCTAACTAAAAATGAAAACAAATAAAAAATATATAAAATTTGAGAACCCAAAAATAATTTTCTTTGAGTCTTGTTTTTATTGGCTACTTCCCAATTCAGTGATGAGATATGATCTTTATGTTTTTCATAACTTTCATGGAATTTAAGCTTGATATTAGTTCTTTACATTATCTTTGTTTTAACGATATTTTTTTGATGATCATGACTTAGGAAAATATATATACACATAGCCTTGTTGGTGTAAAACTAGAGCATGATTTAAAAGTTTCATATGTGAATCTAGTGAGCTTCTGTAACCCTTGTGAGCTTTTGAGCCTATTATAGATTGAACTATTATGCATCAATCTCATTTATTTTTGTGCACATGATCTCATTTTACATGTATCTCTAAACTTGCCTTCTACCTTTCTTTGCTTTCATCAATTCACGTAACAAAATTGGAAGTGATTTACGCATTTGTTTCTTTCGTTTGAACCTTTCTAGCCAACCCTTGTTATTATTTTCCCTAGTTAGCCCTATTGAGCCTTTAAGTGAGCCTTTTCTTGTTTCTTTAACCTGGATTGTCCCTACCTAGCCTCGTAAAAAAATTTCCACATCCATCAAAAGAGAGCTCAAAGTTTTGGGGGCTAAATATTGTTATAGAAAAGAAGAAGAAAAATGTTGATGATTGTTGTAAAAGAGAGCTCAAAAACGGGTGTTCCAAACATTGGCAAAGCCAAAAATTGACAAGGGGAGGGTGAAATTTAAAAGGTTTAAGGCCCCAAAAAAATGTGGACATCTATTCGAGATCTGAGTCCAGGGTTGGCAGGAAGATTATGTGAACTAACTAGAATATTCTTAGGAGGATTTTCACTAACCAAAATATTTGAAAAAGGATTTCGACTACCCAGAAATATTCGAAGGAGAATTTTACAGTATTATTGGAATTTGGATTTAAGCACCATTTCTTGTTGTATCGTGCCATTACATAACTATATAATGAGCAAAATTCTTAAAGATGTCAAGCGTAAGTCGAGCGGCGGACATGACCTAATTTTGAGGCGATGACCTAGGTGAATTAGGCGGATTTAAATAAATTTAATACGTATACATAAGTGCCTATTTATTATATAGCGTATAATATCTAAAAATATTGATTATAAAACACATAATATAATATTGACAATTTTATTTGTTACTTTGTTGAATTTGATATAAGATATTTATTTTAAAAACATTACGAGCCCGTAATACTTTACAAAATAATTTTGAAGTTCGTATGAACTTATAGTGAATTTTAAGATAAATAACGTTGTCAAAGACTTAGTTTCAAAACTATAAGCGGGTAAATTAATTAGACAATAATTGAAAAACAAATATAAAAAAGCACATGTAAATAGCAATAAGCTAGGTGGTGCAAATTGATTGGACAATAGTTAAAAAAAAATAACAAATTGGGTAAATTTTACAAGGCACGTGGGGTATTTTGAAAGAGAAAGCGTATCTTCTTCCTCCCTCGTCTTCTTCGTTGGAACTTGAACTCCATTCCAGAAGCTGCAAATCACATACCTCCCTTCCTTATTTCTTTGGCCTGGTTATTTTGAAAAGAAAAAAAGATAGCTCGCATGCAGCCTGCTCTGTGCAACAACAGGGAAAGCTAGAAAGCCAGAACACTAGACGGAATTTCATCACTTCCGACGAGACCAAAGGGGTGAAACAACAACTCTTGGCCTTCATTTCCGGCGAGGGGAGGGGTGGCATCCCCTCTTTATGCCTCTGTAGCTTCACCCTTGGTTCCAAATGAAAAGTATTTCAAGTTTTGTGCCGTTTTGATAAGCTTCATGAGTTTTAAGCATTTATCTACCGAATTCAATTGTAAAGCTCTACAAGCTATTTACACTTTGTGTTTTTCCATAATCTTTCTTTCATTAGCCTATCATCCTTAACCCTATTACAACCGTAATAAAATCCTTTTGATCCAAGAAGTTACTTGATATTGATACAGAGTAAGGTGGACAAGCAAGCATATGGTAGTGTGTTTTGTGAGATCATTTGAGCTAAACACATTAATCCACAAATATGAGTGAATGAGTGTATGCCTTGTGAGAAATTCACTTGTTTCATATGATGACTTAAAGAAGCTTAAAATTGCATTGACATGACTATTACACACACTACACTCCAAGTTAGTTCGATTCAAATTTGGTTAACTCTTGGATAATGTCTTGAACTATTGTTGTTTATTTCTTGAAAGTTATCTCACGGTTGGTGTTATCTTAAATATTAAATTTTGGGAAGTGAGCTATTATTTGTTTCTTTTGAGTCTTTGTGTTTTCTTTTGTTTTGCTTGAGGACAAGCAAAGTCTTAGTTTTGGGTATTTAATGTGGTCATGTTTGTATATACTTTTATCATCTATTTCTTTTGGATTTTGTATATTCGAATGGCTTAAATGCATGGATTTATATTGCTTTTATCTTTAGGCATTCATATCGGAACTATGCAAAAATAAAGTGAAAATTGAGCTTTTCGGGTGTCTAGAGTAATTTCAATTGAGCAACAAGCTAATTAACAGCACTAAGGCATATGCATCCCTTACCCTTCTTCTAGTTATGCCATTACCAATCGCAGATAACCCTCGGGCTGGTCACCCCAACAAGAAGATGACACTACAACGATTTTGGAAACCAAATGGACATGGGGTTGCTATTCAATAGATTTTAGGAGAGAACTTTATTACTAGTTGTATTATTTCCGTTTTTTTTTTCCTTTCCTTTAATAAGGAATTAAACTCCATTAGTTAGAATGTCAGTGGCCTTTTAATTAAAATTTAGTAGGATTTATGTTTATTGTCGTGGGTTACAAAAGGAGACTAAAACTCCTTGTCAAAAAGAGGAAGTCAGCCACCAGAACATATCACATTGGCAGAGGGTTACGCACAACAAAAGGGAAGAGACCCAAAGAGATCGAATTGTATACCATATAAGCACGGATATCGTCCCAAAGAGATCGAATTAATTCTTATACTTGCAAGCACTAAAATTCGAGACTTAATGAGGTTAATTTTGCTATTCGTAAAGAAAGAACTCTTCTCTTTTGTTGTGCTGCAACCCTCTGCCAATATGATATGTTTTGGTGGTTGACTTCCTCTTTTTCACGAGTTTTAATCTCCTATTCTTATCATATACGAATAGCAAAATTAACCTATTCTTATTGTATTCGAATCGAATGATAGTATAGCCTATAAGCACGAATAGTGTCGTAAAGAGATTGAATTGATTCGTATACTTGTGAGCACTAAAATTCAAGACTTAATGAGGTTAATTTTGGCCATCTAATTTTCGCAACACTGTGAAACTTCAAGGTATTCGACTAGACTTTGAATATGCTCGTATGAAGAATGATGAATCATTATCAGCTTATCTGAATAGATTATTTGGTTTAATTAATCAAATGAAGATATATGATGAAGAACTGTCAAATAAGAGAATTGTTGAAGTTGTTGACTACTCTTATTCCTACATTTGACAATACTGTGTTTGTGATTGAAGGAACTAAGAATTTGAGTGAGATTGGTGCATTGAGGTGCTCAAGAGATTTAAAGAAAGGTTGATTAGACATGTTGAGGATGGAGATGTAACTGAGAGAGTATTCAGTAGTCTTTGGAAGAAAAAGGAGAGAAATTTAGGCCAGTGATGAAATATATGGCATTAAAGAGAATGCAAAAGGAGGTTGTAAAACTTGTGGAAACTTGCACTATGGTGAATGTTGGTTCAAAGGAAAATTAAAATGCCACAAGTGTGACAAATTTGGTCACATTGAGGAGGAAGCTTCAATGTTCTTTGCATGTAATTCTATAACTATGATCAACGATGACCATGTGTGGGTCATTGATAATGGTTATAGTAACCACAAGACCTCACAAGAGTCACTGCTCATAAATATGTACAGGACTCACTGCTCATAAATATGTACAGGACTATGACTACAAGGACTAAGATGAGATATTGACAAATTTTTCAAGCCAAATGGAAAGGAACGTACTCTAGCGATTGAGACAAAAAATAAACAGTATATATTATAGAGGTGATGCTAGTTTCTAGCTTAGATGAAATTTTACTGAGTGTGGGTCAAATGATCCAACATGGATACTTCTTGTTGTTTAGATATGATATGGTTCTTTGAAGATAGACAAATTAAATATTATGTGGCCACAGTACAGATGACTGGGAATAGATGATTTCCTTTACTCGTGGAAGACATGAATCTAATGGCTAGAAAAGCTGTATAAAAGAGAACGCATGGGATTGGCATAGGAGAATGGGACATTTGAACTTTCAAAGTCTCAATTACTTGACGAGAAATAAATGGTGTATGGGCTACCAAGTTTAAAGGGAAGTAGTGGAGTGTGTGCAATAAACTAACACACAAATTAAACCCTATAATTTGGGATGATTGTAGTATGAGTAAGTAGCGATCGTTCTAGGCGGGGGATTAGGAGGGATGCTAATCAACACAAATTAAACTTAAAAACTGAAAACTAAGCTAGACTAACACAAAATAAGAACTGAGGGGGTTTTTGGACGAATTTTAAGAAACAAAAGTAAATAGTAGCAGTTAAATTGGGTTGTAAATGGAATGTGGGAGAAAAGCTAGCTAGAGAATTCTTCTCCACACATAAAACATATGCACACATATCGATTTCCAGTTATTATTTCTATAAACCATGAATGACAATGCCCCATATTAATTGTGAATGTACTAATTAATTCTCAGACTTTCCTAAGTTCATTGAATTGGACTCAGCCATTGAACCAAATTATCCTTATCAAGTTCCCTAACTATGAAAAGCATGATAGAGACACATATCAAAGGTCATTAAGTTCTGTGAAAATCATAAGCATTGACAAGGCATTCATAACTATGAAAAGCATGATACTCCTGCCATGGATTTACTTAACTCAATCATGACTAGTGACTTTTACTACTTATAAATATAAGTTCATAACAATTAGGTGAAATTCCCTTATATTCTAGCATCAAATCCCTGCATGAAAACTAAGTATACATCCTTAATAAACATACAAGAATAAGTTCTTTATAAAACAGATAAGTAAATCGCATTCATGTTTTACGAAACAATAACCGGATGTAATCAATTCATATAAAACATATGATCATGGCTTCGAATTCACCTCTAGCTAAAAATAAATTTAGTTACACATGTTCATCATAATTGAAAAGCAATCTAAAATAAACATTGAAACTAAACAAGGATAGAAAGAACTCTGAAAATCTCCAATGGTTGAATGCAATATGCGGCACATTCCTTCTTCTCTGATCCTTGCAGGTTGCGGCACAAGTTTTGAATAAGGCATGCGGCACTAGTCTTCTCTCCCCAATTGTTGCGGCAGAAATACATATATATATAGGGTAGGGTTCACCAAAAACCAAGGAGAAAAAGGGTAAAGGTGTTTGAATGGATTAGGACTCCTAGAATGAGATGGGAAGTATTTAAAATAGGATAAGGACTCCTTTTGCAGTTGGAGATAATATGAGATAATGTTGTATAAAATGGGATAATGTTTGGATAAGGTTAAATAAGATAAGGTAAACTGGATAAGATAAGATAAGTTTGGATAAGGTAAGATAAGATTATGTCTTTCCTTGTCTTCCAAGTTTCCAAATTTAATTCCTCCAGATTTTAGCACATATTTAGCACATGTAAAACACCAAAAACGTCCAGCCCCACTACTCCACACGCATGCTATCCAATTGAAGTCCAAAACTGCTCCAAATTGCTCCATTTAGCCATTTATTGTCATCTTTACCAATTGGACCTACAATAATACGAAAATAACTTAAATTACGATAATAAATGGAAATTAACTAAGTATATGCAAATAAATAAGATAACAAAGTCGCATTAATATGCTCCTATCAAATTCCCCCACACTTAGCTTTTGCTAGTCCCTGAGCAAAACAAAGAAACAAAACAAAACCTAAACCTTCCAACAATCGCCTCAGGGATTTCCAATGAAACACGACATATTAAAAATCACTACTCACATAGATTTTAGCCATCCTTACTCTTGAGCTTACACTTAACCACAGTAACCACTCACTAACTCGCATTTTATCAATTAAAACAACATTTGAAAGTAGTAACATGCCTTAGAGATTTCACTCAATTCCTCACTGGATATACTCTCTATTTTCACACAGATTTTCTGACTACAGTCGTTATACTAAGTATGAGTGAGAAGATTGATGTAAACATGTAGACTAGCACTCACATATGTTATAACAAAGAAGGCACTTTCAGGAATTATTAATACAACATGAATATGATCTCATGAACCACTTTCAGGAATTATTAATACAACATGAATATGATCTCATGAACGGAATGCCACTACTTAGAAGCGAGAACCAGGGATTCCCTATGCTCGTACCAATTCCAAACTTCACATATTGAATAACATAACAATCAAGATAAAAGTCTAAGGGTTGTAATGGGGCTAAGGTATTGGCTAACAAAGAAAGATCAAGGATAAACAAAGATTCTTAAAGTGATAGTAAGCAAAGAAATGAAATCGACACTGAGAATTCAACTTTTGATTGCAACACCCAACTTTAAACACAAAGGGAAGATTGTACAACTTTAGGGCCAGATTCACATTTTTGGACCCTGCTTTAACAACCAACACTTATGAACTCATTCTTTTTCAACCCTTTTTTTTTCTTTTCGAACGCATTTTTTTTTCTGCTTTGCTTTTTTTTTTCTTCTTCTTCTTTGAAACATAAAACATACACACTACTTCATTGGATTCAAAAGAACAAATCCTTCCCCCACACTTATATCTTTGCAAATCGTACATCAAAAGGAATTCCCAACAAGTCATGCTACACTATTCTTTAAGAACAAGGGTATGGATATTCCTATGCTAGGCTAAGTAGGGATAATGTAGGCTAACAAAGAAAATAGGCTAAATAAGGCTCAAAGGGGTTAAACCTACAAAACATATGCAAGGGATAAGGCTTTTTGGCTCTGGTGGTAACTAAACAACTATTTTCTTTTCTTTGTTATGCAATCAATTTTAAGCTTTGAATGAAACGGGCATGAGTTCTAGTATTTGGAACTAAAATGATGAAAAAGCATTCCGAGTAGCAACCAAGCAAAGAAATAATGAGATCATGCAATGACTTTAGAAAGCAAGAATATCACAGATTAATAACTCTCCAAATAAATAATAGGCTCAAGTCTCACAGGGTTGTAGCATTAGTTTGAGTTTCTTCCTTCAAGCATGTTACAAAAATTGATTTTTTTTTCTTTGTGATTGCATATGAATTCGTGAATGATAACTACAACTAAATATTAACCAAAGAGCATATCAAACTTCCACCCATGCTTGTAACTTTCTTTAACAGTCATGCAATTAAAAACCAAATCCTCATCATTGTGTTGGAAGGTACCCTAAGACACAAACAAGCAACAAAAATGACTCTTTTTTGTATTTTGTCAAAAAATTTCGATTTTGTTTTTCAAAATTTTTTACATGGCACACAAGAAAACACTTTAAAACAATGAATAATAACATTAGTAGTGATAGGTGGTGAAATTCGAAAATAAGTCATGAAAAGCAATCTTTTTACCTCCTCCCCCCCCCCCCCCCCACACACACACACTCAAACCAAACATTGTCCTCAATGTTTCAAAACTAAACTTAATCAAGAAAGCAACAAAAGATAACTAACAAACAAGACAATCATGGCAAAGTAAAAACAATAAAAAGAAGGGTATGAGAAAGCAAATATGGTTTCAGGAGCCGGAAATTCCATTCTCTCTATTTGAATACATGAGTTGCCTCCCGAGAAGCGCTTGCTTTAATGTCTTCCAGCCGGAATATACGTTCATTTAAGCTTCACTAGGACCAACGGCATGGAGTTGATCTTTGAATGGAAGGTGATACTTGAAATGATCAGGTAATGGTTTAAATTCTAGAATAAGTGCCTGAATCATTGAAATCAACAACATGTTAGTACAAAACGAATTTGAAATTTGAGAAGGTGGCTCACCTGTGTCCTGCAACAAGAACTCAAAGACAAACACTACTTCGAAATTTTCAGGAATGTTGCTCTTGGCCAGGTTTGGTGTGAGGGCAGTGACTTGTCCCATGTTACAAAATCCAATTTCTTTGGCAATGGTTGTCTCAAGTAGATCCTCTTTGATGAATTCTAGATATTCCATAACCACTTCTTTCTCTTGAATCTTTAGAAAGGTTTCAAATATGTCTTTTTCACTCTCTTCTTTCTTGGATTGTATAAACCTGCAAGGAAAAGATAAATTTGGTGGAATAAGGTTAAAAAGAATTGAATTCGAAACAACCTTACTAGAATTGGATGGTGGTGGAGCTAGGGTAGCTGCAGCACTAGGATTAGAGATGATTGGGTGCTGCGGCAAAGCTTCTTCTAAGCTTGCCGTGGTTAAGTCTTCCTCATCCTCTTTGGACAACAACTCTTTGTCCACGTCTAGGCTATTTTTGGACATTTTCATATCACCTGCAACCTCCATACCACTTCTCAAAGTGATAGCTTCAGCGATTTCAAAGTCTCCCGTCGAATTGACAATAGTTGAGTTGGAGAGTTCGTTTTGTTCTCAAATTTGTCCTATGAATTCTACCACCTGCCCAAATTGCTTCTTCATTTCGTCCATCTCTTTGGCTTGATTTTGTAAACCCTGAGTTAAAGAAGTTAGTACTTGAAGAATTTTATCATCATCCATTGACGAACCCAAGTTTGCTTGGAAAGATTGTGGTGAAGGCTGTGGTGGTGCATATGGCCTTTGATAGAGCTCCTCAGATGATTGTCAATATCCTTCTTGTTGAACTTGTTGAGGTTCCCTCCACATAAATTTTGAATGATCTATCCAACCTAGATTGTAAGTGTTGGAAAACAAATTGTTCCTTGACTTCTTATGGCCCTAATAACCCCAAGTATTGACACTATCTCAACCTCCATTCTCAATTAATTAAGGACGTTGATTACTTTGATATCCTTGCCTAGAGGACACACCAAATGTAGCCACACTTTGCATTGTGGACCTTTCGATATACTACGACATAAGAGAAGTAAGATTCGTCATTTGAGCTTGAAGATTAGCAATTGCCATGTCTTGCTTCTCTAGTACCTGAAATCAAGGAAATAAAACTAGAGGGATTAGCAATTTTACTAATCTCCGGCAACGGCGCCAAAATTTGATGTGGAATAAACTAACACACAAATTAAACCCTATAATTTAGATGATTGTAGTATAAGTAAGTAGGGATCGTTCTAGACCGGGGATTAGGAGGGATGCTAATCAACACAAATTAAACTTAAAAACTGAAAACTAAGCTAGGCTAACATAAAATAAGAACTTAGGGGGTTTTTGGACGAATTTTAAGAAACAAAACTAAATAGCAGCAATTAAATTAAATTGTAAAGGGAATGTGGGTGAAAAGCTAGCTAGAGGATTCTTCTCCACACATGAAACATATGCACACAAATCGATTTCCATTTATTATTTCTATAAACCATGAATGACAATGCCCCAAATTAATTGTGAATGCACTAATTAATTCTCAGACTTTCCTAAGTTCATTGAATTGGACTCAACGACGTAACCAAATTATCCTTCTTAAGTTCCCTAACTATGAAAAGCATGATAGAGACACATAACAAAGGTCATTAAGTTCTGTGAAAATCATAAGCATTGACAATGCATTCGTAACTATGACAAGCATGATACTCTTGCCATGGATTTACATAACTCAATCATGACTAATGACTTTTACTACTTATAAATATAAGCTCATAACGATTAGGTGAAATTTCCTTATATTCTAGCATCAAATCCCTGCATGCAAACTAAGTATGCATCATTAATAAAATACAAGAATAAGTTCTCTATAAAACAGATAAGTAAATTGCATTCATATTTTACGAAACAATAACTGGATGTAATCAATTCATATAAAACATATGATCATGGCTTCGAATTCACCAGCTAAAAAGAAATTTAGTTACACATGTTCATCATAATTGAAAAGGAATCTAAAATAAACATTGAAACTAAATAAGGATAGAATAACTCTGAAAATCTCCGATGGTTGAATGCAATATGTGGCACAATCCTTCTCTAATCCTTGCAGGTTGCAGCACAAGTTTTGAATAAGGCATGCGGCACAAGTCTTTTCTCCCCAATTGTTGCGGCAGAAATACATATATACATGGTAGGGTTCGGCAGAAACCAAGGAGAAAAAGGGTAAGGGTGTTTGAATGGATTAGGACTCCTAGAATCAGATGGGAAGTATTTAGAATAGGATAAGAACTCCTTTTGTAGCTGGAGATAATATGAGATAATGTTGTATAAAATGGGATAATGTTTGGATAAGGTTAGATAAGATAAGATAAATTGGATAAGATAAGATAAGTTTGGATAAAGTAAGATAAGATTATGTCTTTCCTTGTCTTCCAAGCTTCCAAATTTAATTCCTCCAGATTTTAGCACATATTTAGCACATGTAAAACACCAAACATGTCCAGCCTCACTACTCAACACGCATGTTATCCAATCGAAGTCCAAAACTGCTCCAAATTGCTCCATTTAGCCATTTATTGTCATCTTTACCAATTGGACCTACAATAATACGAAAATAACTTAAATTACGATAATAAATGGAAAATAACTAAGTATATGCAAAGAAATAAGATAACAAAGTTGCATAAATACGCTCCTATCACCTTATATGTATATCCCCATCTCTACCTAGCATGAGGCTTTTTGGGAGCTCACTGGCTTCGGATTCCTTCGGAACTCCGAAGTTAAGCGAGTTCGCGCGAAAGCAATCCTATGATGGGTGACCCATTGGGAAGTACTCGTGTGAGTTCCCAAAAACAAAACCGTGAGGGCATGGTTGGGGCCCAAAACGGACAATATCGTGCCAAGGTGAAGGTGAGGCCCAGGATATGGTGGGGGCTCGGGCCGGGATGTGACAATTTATATCAAACTAACACACCCCGACCTGGAATGTCCACTAGGACTCCGAATCAGGCTGTGCTGGCCAACACCTGGTGGGTGACGAAGCCATAAAGTGTAGTGATATGGAAAATGTGAATAAATTTAAAACCTAAATGTGCCCAAATACAAAGTTCACTAGTGAGCAGAAATGAACCCATCTCACACGTGACGTTAGAGCATAAGTAAAGTATAGTAGAGTGGGTAAAGATCATACCCTCAGAAGTAGCCATATATACTGAGACTCGCCAAGAATCCTCATCAATATGATCACTCAGTAGTTAAAACCTGGAGGGGCGAAAAACAAAAAACGTGAGTGGGCAAAAATAAAGCTTTTGAAAACACTTTTCTCTTTCTAAACATAAAAGCCCCTCACCATAAAACCCGTATAATTTTCCCAAAACATAGCAATACGTACGTATATAGAAATCATGCTCGAGAGTAGTGAAAACCAAGTATATGCCATGTCAAGTATCTCAGTAACATATATGCAAGCCAGGTTAAATAAATCAATATAAAATGATATGCCATTCGGAGTCACCTAATGTGACCTGTATGGCTAAACCTATAGCTCATCACTCTAATTCTGCACACGAGTCGGAACCACTTAAGGTGGTTTGTATGACAAGGCTGGGTGCAAATAAGTACGCTTAAGTGCTACGATCACGTGAAGGATGTGTGATAAATCGCGGGTCACCTACGAGTCGGAATCACCTATTGTGGTTTGTATGACAAGGTTGTGCACCAAACTTGGATACAAGGTGAGCGTACGGTGCGGGAGGTGAACATCACGTGAATGACTCTGCCCTAGCCATAGGCAGGAGCACTAGCACCGGGGTGTTGGATAATGAGCTCTAAATGCATCTCATCACAATCATATACACTGCAATCTCTATCATCAACATTTACTCACCTGGAACTTACCTGAGCGTCCGCGGCGTCAAATACTAACATACAAAACTACTACTGCATATTCTAAAATATAAAACAATTGACATGGAATTTAAAATGCAAAATCATTTAAATCAATTTTCTGGGAAAAACTTAAAGCATATATACATTTATTGAAAACCAAAAGCCCACTCACCTGGATTCCGCGCTACAACTCCCTAGCACACACATCAAGGTGTCACGAACAATCGACGCCTAGAATAATTATCAAATCATGTCTCAGAAATCTTATCGACAGAATATGTAACTTACATAAAACACAACCCTACGTAATTCAATCTGGAAGATCCGCATCACAGATTTTGATCCCTTACTTCCAAATATCCACATTATGCTTATAGAACAACATCCTAAAGTTTCATTACAATCCAACAGTTGGATCTCCACCAATTACAAATTCAAGTGGCGGTTAACGTTTTATTTTATAAACTTACAAATCCAATTCAGGAAGATTCGTACGTCAGATTCCCGATCCGTAAGTTCCTACATTCCCCAAATATTATGAATTATAACGATTTAAAGTAGGCCCGGTTTTGGGCGACCTTCGCCACTTTCGAGGTATTTTCTGGTCAAATCGCAGCAAGATAGTATCTTGTAAGGTACCAATCTCTTCGTCTTATCGAGAACTATGATTTCCGTTTTTTGAATCACTTGATTTCATTGAGTACTGACAAAGTTATGGACATTGAAAGGTTGCCCAAAAATTCTGGCGAATTTCCCTATTTTCCTACGAACAGCCATCTTTCACACCATTTTCTGGCCATCTCTAGCGACCATTTAGACTCCGAGCAAGTATAATCTTGTTCTACACTTCTCTCGTTTCATTTTGGTATAATATGGATCGAATTTGGTTGACAAACAAGTGAGATATGGAGTTCCAAAGATTGGCCAGAAAATCTGCAAAATCTGGCGAAATTTCGTTAAGGTCTGCCACTGGAACATTATAGTAATCGACGATCCGACCGTTGGATCAACTGACACACCCCAACCCGAATTGTCCACTAAGGCTCCGAATCAAGATGTGTTGACCGATACCTGGAAGGTGACGAAGCTATAAAGTGTAATAATGTGGAAAATGTGAATAAATTTAAACCTAAAAGTGCCTAAATACGAAAGTGCGCTGTGAGCGGGAATGAACTCATTTCACACGTGACGTCAGACCATAAATAAAGTACAGTAGAGTGGATTGAAAATCATACCATCGAAGGTAATCTCTAATACCAATATTTGCCATGAATCCTCGTCAATACGAAAACTCTTCTTCTAGAACCTAGAAGGATAAAAACAAGAGTGAGTGGGCTTGAAAATAAATCTTTAATAAAGACCTTCTAAAAGATATAAACCCTCGCTTATAATACCTGTATAGGGTCCAGGAAATCATACTACATATAAGTATGAAATCAAATGTAAATCAACAGTAAATCCAAGAATATTCCAATCATTACATATCGGCAACAGCATAATAAATCAAGTGCTCATCAATCTATGGTAACCCATGAGTCAGAGTTGCCTAACACAACCTGTACCACTCATAAATCAATCTATGATAACACATGAGTCGAAGTTGCCTAATGCAACCTGTACGACTCATAGGCAACTCCGACATTGTCGTACAGATTGCAATGATAGGCAACTCCGGCACCATCGTACATGTTGCAATGATAGGCAACTCTGGCACCGTCATACAAGTTGCAATAATAGGCAACTCCAGCACTATCGTACAGTGACACACCTCGACCTCAAACGTCCACTAGGACTCCGAATCGAGTTGTGTTGGCCGACACCCAGAAGGTGACGAAGCCATAAAGTGTGATGATGTGAAAAATGTGAATAAATTTAAACCTAAGAGTGCCTAAATACCAAAGTGCGCTGGTGAGTGGGAATGAACCCAGTTCACACATGACGTTAGAGCATAAGTAAGTACGGTATAGTGGATAAGGATTCTACCCTCAGAAGTAGCCACCTATCCTGAGATTTGCCAAGAATCCTCGTTGATGCGAACTTTCAACAATTAAAACCTGGAGGGGCGCAAAACAGAAAATGTGAGTGGGCAAAAACAAAGCTTTTCAAAAACCATTTCAATTATCAAAGGTAGTAACCACTCGCCGTAAAACCTGTATAATTTCCCAGAAAATAGAATATATACATAAATCAAAACCATACTCGAAATAGCAAAATCCACATCTATACCATGTCAAATATCTCAACGTCAATAACGAGTAAACCGGGTGAAGTAAATCAATAAAAGTAATATGTCAGCCGGATCCACATATTGTGGCCTATATGGCTGAACCTATAGCTCATTAAGTATGCTTGCACACGAGTCGGAACCACCTATAGTGGTCTGTACGACGGGACTTGGTGTAAATAAGTACACTCAAGTGCTATGATCACGTGAAGACTGTGCGAATAATTGCGAGTCACCTACAAGTCGGAACCACCTATAGTGGTCTGTACGACAGGACTATGCACCAAACTTGGATCCTAGGTGAGCGTGCGATGCGAGAAGTGAACATCACGTGAAGGACTGTGCCCTGGCCACAGGCGGGAGCACTAACATCGAGGTGCAGGTTTATGAGCTCTAAATGCATCAAAGGTAATCATAACCATACAACTCACATTCACAGTTTATAAACTCACCTAGAACTTACATGAGTGACCGCAGCGTCAACAATAACATATGCATTTACTTTGACGAAATATGCTAACGACGTCAGGTAAATTAAACGGAATATACTGTTATTTAACAGAATATTCCCTAACTCCATTAGGGAATCCGTCGGTGCATGGAAACTTAGAAAAAATTTCTTAAAATATGGGAATGTTCGTGGTGTCGAGTAGGCCATGTTGGTATATTCAAATACCCCAATTAAGCAACGTATGAGAAGTTATTACATAGTTTGGTTATGTGCTTAAAATAATGTTAAAATAGTTGTTTCACATATATGTGAGACGTTTCTTAAGGACGAGCACAGTCAGGCGAGGCTCGGGGGTTACGACTCTGCCACATACCAATGAGTGGGCTTTTGGTTTTTAGTATATATATATATGCTTTATGTTTTTCCCCTAAAAGTTGATTGAAATGATTTTATGATTTAAATGTCATGTCAAATAATGTATATCTTAGAATATGCTTTCTAGTAGTTGTGTATAATATTGTTGACGCTGCGGATGCACAGGTAAGTTCCAGGTGAGTATAGGTATTAATGATTATGAGTTGCATTATGATGGTTATACATAGATGCATATAGAGCTCATTATCCTGCACCCCAGTGTTAGTGCTCCCGCCCGTGGCCAGGGCACAGTCCTTCACGTGATGTTCACCTCCTGCACTGCATGCCCAAAAAAACCCCCTTAATGCCGTGCCTACCACAAGGAACAAAACCCCAAATTTTGTTCAAAACTTACTCTTCATTCATGCATCCAAAACACCTTTTACATGCATATCTTTTTCAACTCTTGATTTGTATTTTTCAACCATTGAAAAACAAAAGATAAACATACTTTAAATGAAGAAATAATATGTCAAACTAGTTCAAAACTCAATTTTCATTCATGCATACAAAACATCTTTTGCATACATATCTTTCTCAACTATTGACTAACATTTTTCAACTATTGAAAAACAAAAGATAAACATATTTTGAATGAAGCAATAATTATGTCATACATAATATTAATACCCATATGCATAAAATCCAAAATGACACATTATACATAAACCTTTGGCTCTGATACCACTTGAAGGGAAATCTATGAGATTAATATGGGATTTCGAAATGACTAGCATGCATATACAATTCAAAATTAATATACATAAGCAACGGAAGCATGTTATCAAATAATATCAAAGCTATAGTCATGCAAATCTCCTTCAAGGTTCATAGGTTTATATATAATGCATCTAAAACATTTAAGTTAAGAACAAAGTGAAGGAATAGATCTATACCTCTTGATCTAGATTTTAGACCAATGATGGACCACCTCCAAGCCCTTTGCTCCTTGAACTCCTTGAGCCTAGCCTCCCTCTTTGCCTCCTCCACTTTGTTGGTAAGAGTGCTCCTAGGTTCTCCTTTAGTCTCCAAAGGAAAAGACCTCTAAAGATCCACACCCACTAGTGTAGTGAGATGGATGGAGGAATAACCAAAAGAGTGAAAAAGGATTAGCTAAATCACCCTTAAGGTGGCCGGCCTTTGTGTAGTTTTAGAGAGCTATTTCTTTTGCCTCTTTGTTGTTTTAAACACACAAAAACCCTAAGGAATAAATCTCTATAAAGTTCCTTATATAGACAAAAAGAAACCTAGTCAACAACTTGACTTAATATCTCTCCCTCTCCACTTTAAATGGCCGGCCCCTTTGTGTTGGTTTGGGTTTTGGGCTTTTATTTATTTCTAGTCATCCAATGCTTGAATAAAAGCCCAATGGGCCCAATTAAACCCGAACGTTTCTTTAAGCCCAAAACGATCTTTTATCGCTTTTATGGTTTCTTTAGACTTTCTAAATTAATCACAACACTTAATTAATCCAATTAATTATTTCCATCATCCATTAATTACTCACCACAAGAGTGTATCGATGTACAATCATTTTAGGTTCTAATTAGCAAGGTAGTGAGGTGATTGACATCAATCCAATTGATTATATTTAATTCAATCACTTAGTGAATTAAAACTTCCTTTTAATTCACCTTCTTCTTTGATGACTACATTTAATCATCTAGAAGAACTCACAAGCTATGAGTGACATCTAACCATATATCATAGCTACCCAAGCTAATGTAGAAGTTGTTCGGAGAACCTATTCAGTTGGAATTACAATGTAATTCGATCCTTCTCTAAAACAATACTCTCAATCACATTACTAGGGTATGGATATATTATGTCAAACCCCTAATGTGATTATTCCTTCTTATATGATTCAATTGAGTCGCATAGGAACGCTTTCCTTTATTACGCTCGATACTTCGGCCGAAGATTCCCAAATCATATCTTAGAGTATTCTTCCTCTCTTATCGAGGATTAGAGATTCCTTGTTGCGCATTCACTTGCCTTCATGACTAAGTGGCTTAACCCCAATTATGCCGTGGACACCCGCGAATGGGGTGACTTTGACATAATCAAAGATTAAGTACTTAGCCACAAGACAACGACGATGCCTCAGGTCAAAGGACTACTTACATTATTCCAACCATTAGAGTTACTTGCTTGACATGTGAGTAGACCTCCATGCAAGTACTCTCGTTCGATTGTTTTCAGTGAACTCATTCCCTTAATGAGCACCTACATACATGTCTTAGTGTCACCACACGAATGGGATGAGACTTTCCATCCTTCCATTTGAAGCAGACACAGTATGTACCGGTCTAAGCATTGTCAGTATCCCTCCGACAATCCAATGACCAGGAACCTTTTTGGACATTATGGTTATGTGAAGAAGGTCTCTGTAGTCTAACATCATTAGATTACTTCTTCAATCAATCCATTGTCCATGGATTCACTATTTAGGACATATATCGTTTATTGAGATAGTCCTAATTAGTATCTTTGCCATTTGATGTATAAGAATCATCTATACATCCATTCATTTGTCCTGACAGGTTTCTTCCAAAGATTGACTTTTAGGGCATATTTCCAACACTGGTTTACTTAATTCATTATGTTGAGATATTTGGCATGACATACATGTGGATGTGGTTATTTCAAGTATGGTTTCGATATAGATAAGTATTCTATTTTCTGAGAAATTATACAGGTTTTACGGCGATGGGTTATTATTTTTGGAAAGAGAAGTGTTTTTTTTTTTATAAAAAAAAAACAAAAAAGCTTTATTTTTGCCCACTCACACTTTCTGTTTTACGCCCCTCCAGGTTTTTTAGGTAGGCGTGCTTGTTGGTGGCTTGCGAGGAGGCTACGGTGGTTCTGACAGACTAAAACTAATGTAGGACCATACTTTTGGTATTGTATAATTAGTATATGTCCTGCTGGACTGCAGTTAGGCTACCTATGCTTTGATTATGTGTGTTTACACTTAAATCTCGTCACTCGCACCTATTTATTCGTCTAGTGTAAATTAGTTAGCTTGGTTTTTATTTACTCACATTTTTATATCCTTATCACTTCCACAATGCGCACATGGCTACGTCACCCTGACGTGACGGCCATCATGCCTTGATTTAGGTCGGGGTGTGTCAGTTTGGCCGAGATGTGACATTGTGCGTGCACAAGTATTATGCACATGGAGTCCAAATAGCAACGGTATTTTACTTTCAAAAATGTTATTATACTATCTATTTGTATCATCTATAATAAGATAGAATCTGCATGTGTTGATGGATCCTATCTCTATTAGAGAGATGATACAAATAGAGGGTAAGTGCAGCACTACTCTTTTACATTTAGGGGTGAAGGATTTGGCTAAACAGGCAATTGACTAGGCATATATAATAATTCAGTATTGAACTAACCATCAACGGGAGTCAAACTTATGACCTCTCATAAAATGTAGTAAAATTCCACTAGACCATAAGAGTAATAAGTAGTGACCTTCACCCTTTTTTTTATACAACGATATATTTTATACTAAGAGATAGGAAATAAATAAATTTCAGTTCACAAAATTTGAACCTATAACTGAAACCGCGATACTAAATGCAACCATGAGCCTTTTTTAATCAGAGGAATTAAGAAACCCAACAACAGTGTCGACATACAAATCATTTATATAGAACACCTTAGCGGTTGTCACTTAGTACTACGGTTTAATAGTATTCCTCTTCATTGGTACCTGAGAGGTCTTAGGTTCGATTCCACCAAAGACGAATTGAACCACATTATTGCTAGGTCATTGTGAGACTTAACATACTCTTCCACTTCCTTAATGTAGATAATATTTTTTGTTTAAAAAAAAAAGAAAAAAAAAACCACCACCACTTTAGCGGTTAAGATTTAAATGCTTTGTGTTCAAGACTTTTTTTTTTTTTTTTGTGGGTAAAGATCTTCAAGACAATTTTGATATGACATTGCACTACATAATTTTCGAATTAAATTATAATGAAAATCCAAATAGAAGAGCGGTAAATTTATTTTAATATAACCTAATACCCCGTCATTTCTCCTCCCTTTTTCGTTACCCCTCCAACCTCATTAATTATTGTTGCTAATGGTCAAGCCTCTTGCATTTCTTCCTCAATTGCTTCTATATTTTTCTCAATCGACAACAACAAGCCGTTCAAATCCGTACCACTCAAATCCTGCAACCAGTCAGCTGGGAGGCTCCCGCGCATAGATTGTACCATAATTTCCTTCTCTTGGTTTTCCTTAATTTGTTTTTTCAACTGCTCCTCAGCTTTAAGTATCTGCTGCCTAAGAAAACTCTCTTGATTCAGCATATTTTTGCTTTTGTCCCTCTCCGGCATCTGCTTAAACCTTGTGACAATTCGTCGGGCTACATCTCGGCACGAACCAACATCTGGTTTGGTATCATACTGGCTATAAACGATAGCAGATACATCAATTCCACAAAGAATGCTAAGTTCCCTTACCTTCTTCATCAGCCCATTCTTCCTTTTCTTGAAGGTGACTTTTCTTGAAACATCATCTCTTATGTATGCAAGCTTAATTTTTTTTCTTGTCATGGTGAGCTAGGGATTGTTGAAGGAAGAGACAATGGATTAGATGGTTTTGAGGTTGAGGCGGCCCCTTGTAGTTCATTCCCTGAAATAAGGTATATATAGAGTTGAAATACGTAGTTATAGGGTTTCTTTAAATGTAAAGCCAGATAGATTTGGGTTGGTTGGATATGGATGACTAAGTGATGACATGTGAATTTATTATGCACATTTATGTAGGGATCTGGTGAGTATTAAGGTACATGAATTCAATTGGAATATGTGAGCTCTAATCCTCTGCAACTTTATATATAGTTGGATTTTTTTTTTTTTGGCTTGCAAAGGCTTGTTGATTAAGGGTTCGTTCTGGCAAGTGCTTTAAAATGATTGATTATACAGAAAATATTTTTGGGTTCTAAAAGCACTTGAAGTGCTTCCAGTAAGAAGCACATAAATGATTGAACTTCAAGTGTTTTTCCAGAATTAACTTGTATTTTTACTAAAATATGGTTCCAAAAGTACTTTATCTAAAATCAGTTTTAGTTGTTTAAAAGCACTTACCAAACTAACTGTAGGAATTTACATATGCAGCAAAGTTTTGAATTCAAATCCACCTACCCAGAATTGCTTGTATGAAAAAGTTAATTCAGTACTTTTCATATTAATTCATTATCAATGCTTAAATTATCGGTAGATTACATTTTACCCTCTCAGGTTTGGGGTCGATTTCAATTCCTTACAACATCTTTAAAACATTTCAATTTCATACATTTACTTATCATTTTATTTCAATTTCAAACATCCGTTAGAAAATCCATTAAGTGATGATGTGGTGTTGATGTGGCTGCCAAATTTGTGTCACGTGGCAAAAATAATAATTTTTATGCATTTAAAATATTATAATAATTTATCCTATTAAAAATATTTATTAAAAAAAAACCATCTTCTTCTTCCCCTAGCACACTCCATCCCACCCCCCCCCCACCCCACCCAAAACCCACCTGCAACCTAAAACCCACCCTCGGGCACCAGATTATGGACTTCCGGATATCCAGAAAGGGGATTCGGACCTTGATGAGGAGAAAATCAAAGATTGGATAGAGGGCAAAGTGCGGGTCCACGATGAAAAGTTATGGTTACATGTCGAGGATCCGACCCTGGGCGGAGCGCTCGATGCCCATTGAGGAAAGGCATCCCTCGACGGACTTAAGGGAGGAGAGGGGGCAGGAGCGGATGGGTTTTGGTGGAGGGCCTTTTGGGAATCGACGTTTCTAAGTAGAGGACTTTTTCGCGGAAGAGGAGGCCGAGGTCAGCGGAGGTGCTTGGGTGGGTTGGGGTGGGGGATTGCATGGGAGGTAGGGGTTGGGGGTGGGGGGGGGGTTTGCAGGTGGGGTAGGGTGTGCTCGGGGAAGAAGAAGATGTATTTTTTTTTAATTTTAATATTTGTAATAGGATAAATTATTATAATATTTTAAATGCATAAAAAATTATTATTTTTATCACGTGACACAAATTTAGCAGCCACGTCATCACTTAATGAATTTTCTAACGGATGTATGAAATTAAAATAAAATGATAAGTAAATGTATGAAATTGAAATGTTTTAAAAATGTTGTAAAGAATGAAAATCGACCATAAACCTAAAGGGATAAAATGTAATTTACCATTAAATTATTATCGTGTCACATCTCGTATTTGATGATCCATAACGCATCATGTAAGTCTCTACACGTTATCGCGTAAGCTTTACAAAATTATTCTACACCAACCACGAATTAATTTTTAATAAAATAATATTTAAACCGTTTAGCATTAAAGAGCTACTCGGAGTAGAAAATTTTACACATTCTCGAAACACCAGCTATTTAAGAACTCCCAGAAATTTTCTTAAAAAAACATGATTAGAGTTGATTTTTTTTTTATTCATTTTAATGTCTCGAAGCACTCATTTGTCACTTACTACAGTTTAGTAGTATTTATCTTCATTTATAAGTGAAAAATCTTATGTTTGATTCTCGTCAAAAATAGATTTGAATCACATTATCGTAGCCCATTATAAGACTTAACCCACTCCCTCACAGCACTACCCATTGATGTATAGATAATATCGTTTATTCAATAATAAAAAAATAGAAGCTCTCATTTTAGGAGCTTTTTTTTTTTTGTTTTTTTTTTCAAAAGTGTTCTAATGTCATTGAAAGTCCACATAAGGGGCAATCCATAAGTGCCGAGCAAGACGTGGCTGGGCGACTAAAAAATAGTGTGATAAAATGTATACACTAGTAGAAAAACATGTTTGCGCGACGGAAACTTGCGCGACGTAGTAATGCGTCGCGCAAAACTGTTTTGCGCAACGAAGGTACAACTACGTCGCGCAAAACAGTTTTGCGCCACGCATCACTTCGTCGCGCTAAGACCACTTACGCGACGTTCCATGCGTCGAGCAAGAGTTTGGCGCCAAATCAAGCTTGTTTTACCGCTTTTTTCCAACTTTGCGCGACGCAAGTTTACTACGTCGCGCAAAACAGCTTTGCGCGACGTCTAGCTTCGTCGCGCAAAGTCAACATGAAAATGTGCATTTTTGTCTTTCTTTCCAGTGTTCTAAAACACAAAAGCTCCATAGCTGCTTTCCCATCTTCCTCCCCTGCAGACCTCCATAGCCACTGATCACACTCAGGTGATTTAAAAACCTCTATGTTATTTATCCATTTTTTTATATATGATTGTATTGAATTTTTGGTTAATATTACCCAATATATTGAAAATTTTGATCTTTTTTGTTCTTATCATGCATATATGATTGAGGGTAAATACTTAGTTTGGTAAATACCCAATATATTGAAAATTTTGATCTCCTATTGATGATGGCACATGATCTTTCCTTCACCAAATTATCTTATGGTGTCTGAACAGATAAATGGTGGGATCCTAAAAATAGCTCTATTTGCCTAGCAGTAGCAAACTAGGTATGGCTATTGTTAATATAACCTAAGCTTTCATGGCAGGTAAATGGTGGGGAACCCGATCATTACTTACCCAAAAAGCTTACAAGAATTAAGATTACCATCTAAACTGGAGTTCATTAAAATAGGGAACTAAATTAAAATAGGGAAACCAGTTTAACCTTGAAAGGTGGAACTCATCATAGTTGCTGTTTGTTACTTCCTCGGGTCCTTCAGAGTACTTATCAAAACCTTTGGCTATAACAACAGCCTTTCTAATTCCCATCTCACTAGAATCTGGTGAATCTGCACTATCAAGAGGTAGGTTTTCCCGAGTGTCATTTAGTAGTCACTGGTGCCTATTGAAAAGATTGAAAATGAAAGGAAAATGCTGGGCCAGTCCCGAAAATATGCCGCTTTTCTGAGAAGCTTGTTTTCTGGCAAAACTGGTGATCACATAAAATGTACATTAGAACAACACTAGACACGAGATGCATCATGCATCAACAAATCAAAATTTGATAAACAGTCAGAAAGTAACAAATACTACTGTTAAATAATTAACATGAGGCATAAAGGAAAAACGTTACCCTACAATAAGAACCGTTGTGACTGCCAAGTTGGGTTCTAGATTAGGTTCATGAACTGTACAAACTAAGAGTTTCCCTTCATATTCTGTAGTTTGACGAAACGTATTCAAAATTGCATGTACATCACTGTTCTCGATGGTGCTCGAACTTGCAATGATGCATATAATCATACCATCCAAGTCCTACGCAACAGAGGGGAAAAAAATGGAAACAACCCAAAAATCAGAATGGTCGCAAAGAATAGAACATTGGTATAAAATTATAACCATAACAAATAAATTGCGGGTTATGTACACCCAACTGAGAACAACATAAAGTAAAAAAGGAGTGAGAAACAGCAACAAATCAATGAGAAACAGAACAAAAACATGTCTATGACACAATTGACCAATAGGAACATAATCAATTCTTGCATTTAGTGCAATGTGGTCATACCTTTACACCCTAAACCCTACAGAACAAAAACATGTCTATGACATCAATTCTTGCATGATGTATATCATGCGTCGCGCAAAGCTGTTATTGTGTACCTTTACCTGCGTGCTATGCCCTTTTTTGGTCATGTTGGAGTTTTTTGGGATTGAATTTGTAATTGATCTTTATTAATTTTATCTATGTTATTTAGCTTTAGTAATTATTGTGATTTAATTTATTTGTATGCACAAATTTTTGTACATCACGTACAAAATTGTTTTGTGTTGTACGAAATTAATACTACTTAACTTTGTACACTTTTTTGAAGAAAAGCTTAGTTTCCCGTTTGAGAACTAGTTGGATTTCGTGTATGGATGCGAAAGCATGACTGCGGTCCAATTAATTCTTGAATTGTCCCATTTTATGGACAGTTTGGGAATGCATAGTTATGTGTTGTAGTTTGCGGTTCACGGATTAGGTTTCGATAGTGGAAATTTTGGTAACATTTCCTGTTGTTCTTCGAGTACACGGTGGATATTATGTATCTACAGCGTGCACTTGAAGAACTGTAAGGAGATGCTGCCGAAATTAGCCCACGTTGAAATTTAATCCATTGGAATCGTAAATTACGACACATAACTGTGCATTCCTGAATGGGATAGGGCCCTTACCGGAGGAATAAGGTGACAATACAGTAGTTGAAGTTGTTGTAACTCTTGTACTTTTATTGGGATTGCAGACAAAATGGACAAACAGTGGATACATAATCATAATAGATGTGATGTTGAGTACTTGGATGGAATAGATAAGTTCACTGAATTTGCAATTAGACACAACCCAGATTCAACTCATATCCGATGTCCATGTAGAAGGTGTAACAACTCAATGTGGGAGACATTCGAAAATGTTCGATTTCATTTAGTAAGAAATGGGATGATGGAGACCTATACTACTTGGTATCATCATGGAGAACGATTAGATCAAGCTTCGTCTTCATACGTGACACAAGTGGAGACTATTGTATCTAATGTGGATCCTAATGAACAAGTTATGAATATTGTAAATGACGTTTATCCATACGCCTCGAGCAACACCAATCAGGAAGGGGGAGATGATGTTCATCCAACCATGGACAGTGAGGAATTTAAAAACTATGAAAAACTATTGAAAAATGCCAAGCAAGAATTATATCCGGGTTGCGAGAACTTTTTGGTGCTCTCAGCAATTGTAGAGTTGATGCATGGCAAAATCAAGTTTCGTTTGTCAAACAAGTGTTTTGATTACTTTTTGGGAGTTATCAAGAGGATGCTTCCAAAGGAGAATTGTTTACCTGAAGATCATAAAAGTGCCCAAAAAGTGTTGAAGGGTCTCGGATTGGGGTATGAAAAAATTCACGCATGTGTAAATAATTGTATATTGTTTTATAAGGAGAACAAACAGTTAGTAATTTAAGTTTTGCTTTTTAAATGGATTAATGGGTTTCCTACTTTGCTTGGTATCAAACTTCTTAACTACATAACTAGATTACCGAAAATAAGACTTGAATTTGAATCTTCGTCCATCGTACCGAAAAATGACTTAAATTTCACCTTTTTCTGTTGATTAATGTCATAACTTAGATGCTTTAGCTTTTCGTTCTGATTCTTCATATTGGCGAAGATATTGTTTCTTCTTTGTCGTCATCCTCTTTTTGTATCACCTTATTCCTTGAAATAAAATGAAGTATCAACTCTAGGACAAGTAAAAGTTGGTGCATGCTAGTGATATCTCTGGACAGTAGCTGACAATAAGTGAATCACCAGATAGTAGCAAATTGCAAATGAATAATATCAGCCATACAACAGTCACATTTATTTTGTGTATCTAATTGTTGATCCACACACATATACACAAGGTTGTTCATAAGGTTGTTGCATATAATTTGTTACTTGTTCAATTTAAATATACATTGTCCGTACTTGTTTTGAAATTAAGAATGTTGGTAACCTACTTATTACTTTGGTTGCTAATTGATTAGTTTGTAATGTTATAATTTTATGGTTCAAAAAGTGTATAGATGTCGCGTTTGATCACTCGTCGTCGGAGTGTGACCAATGCGCCTCCCACATTATCAGCATCTACTGCTCCATGCGTGAGTGCTCCATTGAATGGGGAGCCTACTCCCTTTATTGAGGATACTCCTACGGCGTCCCAGGTGCCTGTCTCATCGACGTCATCAGTGTCCGTTCACCCGCTCAGTGCACGGCGGCCTCACCGGCGCCGTCGCAAGCCGGACCCTTCTGATCACACTTCCTCAGCATCCAGAGTTGAGGATGAGGCCTCCCAGCCAGGTAGTTTTTTTCTAATTCTCGATCACTACGTTGTATTTTTTTTTTCCTTTTTAAAATTATTATTTTTATGATGCTGAAAATTTGTTGGATTGTGAAAATGTGTTGTGGGTTGTGAATTACTATTATTTTAATGTTTTAAGGTTTTGGGAAATGCTATACTATTAGGGGAAGTTATGTCGAAATTTTTGTGCAAATTTAAGCTTAGGGTTTTCACTATTTAAGTATTTTTGGCCAGCTAAAAAAAAACTAGGGGGCCTAGTCGAATGTTGAAGCCAGCACAGAGTGTACGTCTGACTGGCTCCAAGATCAAGATTGAGTATGACCCGGTACATCGTGGAGCTGCTACAGCACAGCAGCATAGCATCGTCGTTAGTAGCTGTGGTGTTGTTATTAAACAAAATTGTCCTATGCAGTGGGAGAAGTGGGTAGAAATTCCCGATAGGACGAAGGATTTGGTGCGAGACAAGTTGTCGGTTAGTATATTAATTTTTAACCTTTATAATGAAGTTGTCTATTAGTATATTAATTTTTAGCCTTTAACTACTTGGTTCTTCATAAAAATATTGTTCTTCTTGATGTTCTGTATATTCATTTTGACTTACTGGGTTACTTAGGTATGTTTCGAATCTGGTAATGAAATTCAATCATCTAACTCTTTTATCTGGTTATTTAATTCATTTTGATCTATTTCATCAATTTTTGAAATTAACTCTTCTGTTTCTTTTTCAAATTCATAAGCTAATCTTATCGATTCTTGTTTATTATAATCTTGTACTTTATGCCATGTCTGAGTTGCTTGTTCATGAATGTCATTGGGTTCATAAATTATATTTCCAATTCTTGCATTCTTTTCTTCATCTAAATAAACAAATTCGGATTCAATATCATTTTTTTAGTTTTGTTTACAAATATTAAAAACCAAAATATATTATCTTAATATTATTAAATTTCTTACTATTATTTTATTGTTTTTCATATTTGTAGGTCATTTTTGATCTTGATGATATATCCCCCGAGGTCAAGGCCTACTTAGATGAGACCTTAGCAACCCGGTACAAACATTGGAAGAACTATCTTCACACGCATTTTAAGCTATGGGATACTCCGGAGATTGCTCGCCTAAGTGGTTGCCCAAGCGAGTTGAAGTATCGGCCAGAGGATTGGGAGTGGCTCTGCAAACATTTTACGAACCCAAAATTTGTGGTATGTACATAATATTTTAATAATAATTTCTTATTGTTTTAGTTATTTTTTAAGCTTTTTTTATTAATTTATTTCAAATAGTCGCACTAACATGTATATTGTGTGTTTAACAGAAGAAATCTGTTGCTGGCAAGATAGCTCGGGAGTCAAAGACAGTTCTTCACCATTCCGGTTCGAAGCCCTTTTCGTATAGGCTTGAGGCACGACGTTAGGTAAAAGTATATTAATTTAGAAATTTTATACAATTTATTTATTATTATTGATTAATAAAATTTTCTTAATGTTTTTTTTTCTTCAGGAGGGTTCTAAATTCCCAGAGATCGACATGTTCGAGGACGTTTACGTTCGACCTGGAGATGCGAACACTGAGCATCTTCATGTAAGTAAATGTAATTGTTATTATTCTTATATGTATGCATGAATCGTTCAAATATTATTTATATATATGTTTTTTCTTTATTATTATAGGCTCTTATGGTGGAAAAGCGCACTGCTGTTATCCAAGAAGCAACATCGCAGCTTCCCCCTGAGACCCCGATTGAGGACGTCCCGGTACCCGAGGAGGCAGGTTTTCAGATCCTGACTGATGTCTTGGATCAGAACCTTGGTCGTCGTCACGGCAAGGTTGTTCGGGGTATGGGGAAAGCACGAGTTCGTGAGATTGGTGCCTCTTCTTCCAGATCTAACACTGCAGAGGTCGATTCATTGAAGGAGCAAGTGACAACCCTACAGGGTCAGCTTCAGGTCCAGGGCGAGCAGATGAGGGAGCAGATAAGGGCCCAGGGCGAGCAGCAGCAAGCTTATGCTGGCCAATTTAGAGACCTTGTACGAGCCATACAGACGACTGGCCTCCAAATCTCGCTACCAATAGTACCTGATCTTGCTACACCTTCGACTTTCGAGCCACTTCACCCTACTGATACCCAATAGCCATTTCACCAAGAAGATTACTTGTAGTTTTTTTTCTTTTTCATTCGGACATATACAATACATTTCCATATATATATATATATATATATATATATATATATTATAATGGAATATTTTTCTTTGGTGCATTAATTATGTTTAGAATTTTAATTACAATATTATTAAAAAAGTTAAGAAAATAATATTTTTGACCATTTCTTCAAAAAAAAAAATGACGAAAATCCACTTTGCGCGACGTATGCTGCGTCGCGCAAAACGACTTTGCGCGACGTAGGTTGCGTTGCGCAAAGTAGTTTTGCGCGACGAAGGGTTACATGCGTCGCGCAACCAAGGTGAGTTGGGCAACCAAGGTGAGTTGGGCAAAGTTTTGCGCGACGTTTTTTGACTTTGCACGACGAAGGACCTACGTCGCGCAAAGTGTTTTTTTTACTAGTATAAGAACAAAGATTATAAATAACATCAAATTTAATATTACTAATTTTATATTACACAACATAGCAATTTTGCCTAAAACCGAAGGAAAACTGTATCGAATCAAACCTATAAGAAATTGTTTAACATAGAAAATTACATGGAAATGCATGAACAATACAAAGCACATGCATACATATATATATATATATGTATATATATGTATGTATGTATGTATGTATGTATGTCTATATATGAATAAAGAGTACAAATTCATAGGTGCATGTTCAGAGAAAGATAAATAAAAAATTAGGGCATGCGTTTATAAGCTGGATGACCTCCCGCACCGGCCAGTTCAGAAGGAGAAGCTCCATGTCCATGTGTAGTGTTCGTACCATCAGCCGCACGCTTAGCCTTAATTTCATGTTCATGTGCTGCCTTGTCTCCAGCTCTGGCAATCTCCCCAGCCTTGGCCACATGCAGTGACATTGCTGCTTCAGCTTCTTTAGCCAATCGCACCTCATGAGCTACGTCTGCTCTCGCCCTTGCTATTTCCTTCTCAGCCTAGTAATATAGAATTTGAATCCAGCAATATAAAAATGAGTGTTAGGTTGAAATCTGATTATAGTCGTTTGATTACGTACACAAAACGTACAGTAAAACACTCTAGGCACATTTACGCACGTTCATAGGTACATTGATGTACCGATGAATGAATGTACATGTCACTTCGTACTTGTGTGTATTTTTATAATGATAATATTGTACAATGAAAATGACCAAATAGAAAATCTAACACCTGCATATATTCTTTGTGGAGTCGAGACTTATATGATTAAGTCGCTCTATATTTCTTATGGAATTGATCGACAATAATCTGCAAACATATCAATGCATTACTATTTGTATAAAGTGTTGTAATATAAGTACCCTCTCTTCGGCCCTGGCCTCCTCCTTGACCTTTTTCATGGCGCCTATTTCATTTATCTTGTCCTTCACTGCCTGCATTTTTCCTTCTCCTTTTATCAACACCTTACAAAATTAACCAAATGAACTGCACTATAATGCTCCCAATAATCGACAATGAAAAATGTAACATATATATAGGGTTCGTACGACCCAGAAAGAGCACGTACGGTCTGCGGACGTATAGGTGACACGTGTCAAACATGCAGACGTTTAGGACAAACTTGTGGGCGATGTTGATGAGGAGTCAATCACTCTAAATTCCCATCCCACAATGCCAATTCAAGATCCGAGTTTTAAGTTGAAGGCATAATTTGAGAATAAGGTTGGGTTTGATCTTAATTAAGCTAATTTTTCCTCTTGACGAGTGTAAATTTCTATGTATTGTACTACTACTATTTGATGAGTGTCAATTCCGTGTGTACGGGAACGGAAAGGAATCCTCTCCGGATCCCTTCCACCAAATCTACACTATCATCTAATATGGGCTCTTAAAATTTGATTCAACGGCTAAAGTTATTATAACTTTTAAAGAGCTCCCTGTTTGTAACCGTTGGATCAAATTTCAAGGGCTTGAATTGATTGATTAAGTGGATTTGGTAGAAGGGATCCGAAGATTATTCATTTCCTACGGGAACAACGACTGTAGCATAATAATGTATTGACATGTAAAAAAAAAAAAATTTTACAATAACAATGCAGGTGGTGATAATCTCATTCACAATTTGCACGTGTATCTTCATTTTTTTTATAAAAATACTAATGAAAATAACTTCAAATCTTTATATTTTAATAAAAAATCATCAATTAACTTTTATTTAATAGTTAGGACAAAACATAAATTTAAATCAACCCAATAAAATTGCCCAAATTTGTTTTTTATTGAGCTTCCAATTTTACCCCTAACGTCAAATCGTGGCCCGTTTATTTGGTCCGTTTAATTCACATGGAGAGAGTGAAAAGGTCTACAAACCTCAGAGTAATTTCTGTAATTTTCTCATTTCATCAGCCATCATCAGATCCTCTTCTCCGTCAAACTCTGAAATTGGCAATGGAAATCCTAATGGATGTCATACGCAAGTGCAGATCTCGGTTCCGAAAGAAGCTACGATGTCATACGACCCAGACGACACGCTTGCCGAATCTACCTTCCGTCGAAGAAATCTAGCGAGTTGGATCATCGCCACCGTACCTGAGGTGCAAGCAGTGCAAACATCGCAAAGTACATCCTTCACCATCTGTATTTGTCCGTCCTCTTGGATCATCACCGGTGTACTTCACGGTCCCATGCCATCTAAATATCATTTATATAGCACCGTGACGGAGCCAGTATCGACTGTCGGGCCGACGGAAGTCGATTCTCAGAGGACATTAGTGTTGGAGAAGGTTTACCCTATCAAATTCTGATTCTTTTTTTTTGTTCCTAATTTTCTGGTTGTGAAATATTTTGTTTCTGGGTATTTGAAGTTTTTGGTTTTTAAATTAATTTGCAAAATTAGGGTTTCAAGTGTGATATGATGAGGAAGTTCTTAGTCTGTGTTTCTGATTTAACCGTGACCAACAACCCTTAACCATCTCTGATCACTCTTCCAATTTTATCAATTTCAAAATTTTGTCTAAAATATTTTTAATTTTAATTCTGTTCAAATTTTGTTGTTGATTACGTGCCTGTAATGGGCAATATACGGTATTCCAATTCAAAACATGGCTAGATAACTTTCGAGAGAAATTATGACAGCAATTAGTTTCTAGTTGTTGTTTAATTTTTGTTTTTGGGTTTAATCTTTATTTTTTTACAATTTAATTTTGCAAATTAAAATTTGTGTTGCTGGGTTTTACAAAAGCAATGTGTGCATGCGCAGATGTGTATATTTGGGAGATGTATGCATCTTTCATTGCATATAAAAGTATCCATGGTTGTAATCATGTGTGCTTCTATGTTAAGGGATGATATGAAATCGTAGGATATTTAATTGACAATTTGACATACTGTACGATACAATTTAATTAACATTTTGCTTTTCATGCATCAAGTATGATCTAAGTCATGTCTCTCGCGTCTAGTGTTTTGTTTGTAAGATGAGAAGGATAAGAAAATTCAAGAATTTACTGCAGAGCTTTGGAACGAGAAACGGCTGTGCACAACATATCAAGAACAGCTTCGGAACAAGAAATTTTCTCTTCAAAGAGACCTGTTTCTGAAACGGTACCTCGTGATTGTGGCTTCTTGAGATGTATGTGACCGTACCGACACATCTTTCTTAACAGATGCATATAACATATATACAGAATCTATAGTGCATGATGGGTATTTGAAAATCTGCATTAGCTTTCTATTGTTTAAAAGGACAAAACGGAATTAGATATCCACTCATGTCACACTGATACTGGCCCTTAATTTAATAGATTATACAAGGTTAGTATCGGCCCAGATTGATGTAATTTGTCATTGGACTATCAAATCCCAGATGAATTGGTATGAATGTTGATTACAATAGTCTGAATGTCTATGACAATGAATATGCATGCTGTACTTTTCAACTAACTTGGACGATAAGGAATTATGGTCTCAAATATATATGTAGAACCATGGTTTCTTAGCCATTATGGCTTTTGAAAAATTGTTTCTTATTGGAAGTTGGAGAAATCCCTTGATCTCAGTGGATTGGTTTCTATAACTACTGCATAACTGTCATGTGCAACGATGCTAAGGTTGTAATCTAGTTTGAGAATTGAGATCAGTGAAGGCATATTCTTAAGGGTAAGGCCTTCAAATACATGTATTTGCTTTATTATATTTGCAATTAGTACTATTCCTTCCATGGGAAAATGGTAAAGTATTTGATATTAGAGATTCCATATTTATCATCTGCAAACTTTGTGAAAGTAGAAAGGTAAGTTCTGATAAGCATGAGTTGCTTTCTAGTAAAAGGCCTAAGAAATGAGGATGGACTAAGAGAACGTATCTTCATAGTTTTCCAATTTTTAAGTATGAAGAATGGTATTGATAGTATTGAAAGCACAATATGAGGGAATTGTGGGGCGTGGCATAGTCATCTTTTGGGGTTGATATATATACTTAAGAAACAAGAAAAAAGTAAAAAGAAAAAAAAAAAAAAAAAAAAAAAAAAAAAAAGTAATTTGTTTTCAGAATAGTTTAGTACCCGTGCTTAGTTTTAGAAGTATTGCCTAATTTTTTTTTGTTTGGTTTCACAAATAATGTCTATTTATTGGTCCAATTTCATAAATGGTGTTTACTTATTGTTCAGTTTCATAAATAGTAGCTAGTTCTTGGTCCAGTTTCATGAATAATGTTTTGTTCTTGGTTCAGTTTCATAAATAGTGTTTCTTTCTTGGTCTAATTTCATAAATAGTTTCCATCTATTGGTTTACTTTTAAAAATAGTGTCTCATTCTTGATTGGATTTCATAAATAATGTTTACTTATTGGTCTTGTTTTATAAATAGTGTCTCCTTATTGGTCCAGTTTCATAAATAGTGTCTAAATCTTGTTCCACTTCCATAAATAGTGGCCTAGTTCTTGATTCAGTTTCTTAAATAGTGTCTAGTTGTTGGTCCATTTTCATAAATAGTGGTGTTGTTCTTGGTCCAGTTTTCATAAATAGTGCCTAATTTTTTGTCCAATTTCATAAATAGTGTATAACAATTGATACAATTTCATAAACAATGTCTCTTTCTTGGTCTAGTTTCATAAATAATGTTTCTTTCTTGGTCTAGTTTCCTAAATAGTTTCCACATATTGGTTTAGTTTTAGAAATAGTGTCTCATTCTTGATTTGGCTTCATAAATATTGTCTAATTATAGGTCTAGTTTAAATAGTGTCTCTTTATTTTAAGGAGGATTAGAATGACGTACTCTGATAAAAATAATATATGATCAATAATGGTACTGTTTGACAATTTGACAACATAACCATCTAGACATCCTATTAGTATACATATATCCCGAATTTATCCTTTTAAATATGACTAAAATAATAAAGACTTGTAACTCAATTGGTTAAAAGATAAAAATGTAAAAGTAAAATTATATGACGTTGGAGAATGTACAATGTGTAGGGTAAGAGTAGGATTCACAGTTTTCATTGAGAATGATAGTAGTGTTAATGAAAAGGACACAATATATATATAAAAAGACCTGATGCACAGAACCTGTACGTACATCACAAACATTGTTTATGAAATTGAATGCTATTTACGAAACTGAACGGTATTATACTATTTGTTGATCCAGTTTTATAAATAGTGCCTAGTTCTTAGTTCAGTTTCATATATATTGCTTAGTTCTTGATCATGTATTATAAATAGTGTCTAGTTATTAGGTCTAGTTTCATAAATAGTGTATAGTAATTGGTACGTTTCATAAATAGTGTCTTTTTTAGGTCCGGTTTCATAAATAGTAACTAGTTATTGGTCCAATTTTAGTCCAATTTCGTAAGTGTTTCATAAGCATTTTCCACCTATTGGTTTAGTTTTAGAAATAATGCCTAATTCTTGGTTTCGTTTCATAAATAGTGTTTACTTATTGATTCAGTTTCATAAACAGTATCTACTTATTGGCCAAGTTTTATAAATAGTGTTTAATTCTTGGTTCACTTTCATAAGGTTTGAAACTTATACCTTGTTTGGTCCTGTAAAAGCACTTATTGCGCCAAAAACGATGACCAACACTATTTCTAAAACTAAACGAAAATAACCCACACTATTTTAAGAATTAGAGCAAAATAATTAACACTATTTCTAAAACCGAACCAAAATAACCACAATATCTTTGGAATGGAACAAAATAAATACTATTTCTAAAAATATAGCAAAATAAATCACACTATTTTTTAAATTGAACTAAAATAACGCATTATATTTTTAGAACTACTATAAAATTACACACTATTTATGAAATAATTGCACAAAAAAATATAATTTGATATAAAATCTCAGCTCGGTCCCTGTAGGTCTTTGAATCTTATGAAGCAAGATCCAAAAGAAACAACAATATGTAATAAATTCAAAATTAACTGTACGAGTACGAGGTTGATGCTATAAAGATGACCGTACCTTTACTTGTAACTTATATATAGATGCCTCCCCAGTTCCCAATTGCAAATTGCAGTTGTCAAAACCATAATTGATATATTAGGGTTGAAAAAACAAAAATGAGGGGCTAGTTGTAAATAATAAATCACCCATCAGCTCACATGCATCATGCCATACACGATATGCATAATTTACGGCTTTTTACCTTGATACGGATTCTATTGATTGTTGAGCTTTATGAATATATTGTCCAATTTTTTATTTTTTTTAAATAAGGAGGGTCTGTTTATTTAATTCGCACAGAGCCCTTAAAATATCAGAGACAGTCCTGAGTAGGGGAGACTGAAATGCCTCTATTAGTTTTTCTCACCCCGAAATGCTATATTATAGTGGCAAAGTTACCAGCTAGTCTTTTTTTTTTTTCTAAAAAAAAAAGAAAAGAAAAGTAACTTTCTCTTTTTTTTTGCTTAAACAACTTATGTAAATGTGCATGCACCAGACAGCTAGCAGCAGTACTATATATATTACTAAACCAATTTATGCAAAAGATAGAAACGGTGGGTAGATCTGGCATTCGTGTCGTATTTTCTATGTTCGTGTCGTTTTCGTGTCATACCCGATATCTTAACGGGTCGTGTCGTGTAACATCCGTTAAAATAAACGGGTAAAATGACTCGACCCCAAATCGACCCGATAATATTAACAGTTAATACAACCCGACCTGTTACCCGTTAAGAAAAATATATTTTAAACCAATAAATAATCAAATGAAAAACATAATACTAAATAAGTATATACATACCATATTGTCACATCCAAAATATAAAAACGCATTTTTCTTTTAAGTATATTTTCACTTACCTAAAGTCTTTAATAGTTTTTTAATTAATGTAGAAGCGTAAAACAATATAGAAAAAATATATAAATGCTCGTAATGACAAACTTTACAACTTTCATGAAGAGCTTAACTTCGAAATTCGCCACTATAATTATATAAATCATAGATCAAAATTTAACCATTGATTGTTGTTTACATTTACGCTTCATTGTTCTCATCAAATTTTTTTTTTTCAGATTTTCTTTTTTGAAAACTTGATCTATTAGAGGATGCAGGAAGATGAACGGTTTGAATCGTTGATATTATATTCAGAGTTTTAAGGTTAGTGAAAATATTGCTTGATGTTTATAAAGTTTCTACAAACTATATGACATCGACTTATATTTCAGTTAACCGTAAATATCGAAATGTGATATCAAAGATCTGAACCGTTCATCTTCTTACATCTGCCAGATGATCATGTTTTCAAAAAAGAAAATTTAAAAAATGAAATTCAGTAAGAAAAATAAAGCGTAAATGGCAATCGACGGTTAAATATAAATTTAAGGTTTATGAATTATAGTGTTGGATTTTGAAGCTGACCCCTTCATAAAAGTTGTAAAGTTTGTCACTATGAGTGATTGTATATTTTTTTAACATTTTGTACACTTCTACAATAATTTTTATTAATTTTATTAAATTTTCCCTCAAATAAAAAACATTATTCATGAAGGTTTGGAAGATTTTAAAAATCTAAACGATAATGTAAGTGTAACCATTATCTACTCATGGAGGAATAATGATGAATCACGAGTGTTTATATATTCTTTCACATTTTTTATACTTGTATGTATGTCTTCTTAGTTCTTGCGTATACAAATAATATAATAAGGAACTCTTATAATAAAAATAAATAATGACTAAAACTTTTTTTTTAAACTTATATAGAATAATAATACAAAACTATATATTTAATATAGAATATATTGTATATATTAATATGGCTATTTTATTTTATAATAAATCTTTTAGTAATTAAACTTTAAAATTATCAAAATAATTTTTTTTTAACAGGTCGAAAAGGGTTACCCACGTGTTACGGGTTCTTAACGGGTCACCCGATAATTAACCGATAAGTTATCGTGTTGACTCGAACCCAATTATTTTCGTTTCGTTTTCGTGTCGTGTTAGAAACTGCCGAGTCTAACGGTGGGTCAAATATACGGTGGGGCAACAATCATTTATCAAAATTCATTGATCCGTATCATTGATTCACGACAAAAGTTAAATAATCTCAGTCGGTGAAATCGTGCCAACGTGGGGGCAGGATTGTAATTATGTTGAAGTTTTTAACGGGCTGCATTTTCTGTTTGTCAGGGGTAATTTTGGAACCTTATTTTTGAACATTTTGGGCTTTGTAATTCAGCCCGTGTAGAATTTGAGGATATGTCCTTATAGTTAATTTTACGGTGCTTTTGATTAACTAAAATTATAGACTGGTTTTTTATTAAAATAATCTTAGTCCAATCTCCTATTATTAAAGGGCCCTTTTTATTATAAGTAAATAGCTTCTTATACAACTAGAATTAATACTCCTTTTTTATACCATGCACCGCCTCCTTCGGTCACTGCCCTTTTGTCCTCGTATCTTTTACTCCTATTACTACTGGTCAATGCTTGTTAATTTTCCCTTTGTACTCTCTCTCTCTCTCTCTTTCTTTTTTTTTTTTTCAATTTTCATTTTTTTCATTATTTTTAACATCCTACAATACTGCTTGATTATCGAAGTTATTTATTTTGTAGAGAAAATTATAGCAATGGTCCCTCAACTTTAAGCCAATTGGACCAATGATTCCTTAACTAAAATTAATTCATGACCAATAGTCCTTTAACTCCTCAAAACGTGCAACTATAGTCATTTTCGTCAACTCCGTCAGAACTTCTGTTAAAACAAGTTGTGTTGGAAAAATCATTGCTCCAATTGGGTTAATGTTGAGAGACCGTTGTTCCGATTGGGTGAAAGTTGTGAGACCATTTCTCCAATTGGGTTAAAGTTGAGAGACCATTTTTAGAGTATTTATCAAATATAGCCAAATATTAGCTCTTAATTTCAAAAATGTCAGTTTTTATAAAAACTTTCAAATATATTCAAAATATAACTTAAATATACACAAATGCCCTTAAACTTTAAAACCAAATAAATTAAAAAAAAACCAATACCTTATTACATTGATATTTTGGACGGCAAAACCTAAAAAATGGTGAAGAGATAGTGAAGGCATCGGCTACAGTGGAGACTTTGTGCAACCCTAAATATATGAAGTTGAGTGTAGATGGTTAATTTTTTTCATTCTTCCTAGTCTACGTTTTCTCTTTGCTTTTGTAATTTCTTCCTTCGGTTGAATTTTATTGAAGAACAAACTGTCAATTTTTGTAAAGACTACTAAATAGAAATTCTTTAGCGCATATTAGAACAATTAGGTTTCTTATGTCAATGGAAGATTGACAACTCTAATAGCATTTGCCAATCAGTTAGAGACGAAGCTAATAGTTCTTCAATACATATTTGAAAAAGTAGGGTTTACGGAATAAAGTTTTTCTTTCTGTGTTTTTATTCATCTTATGTTGGTTTGGTAAGCAAAACTAATTTATTTATTTTCAATGCATAAAAGTAAAGGAAAACTAATGAAAATGGCTTGAAAACTTTGAGTTTCAATGATAAGGACAAAATAAAGAGTAAAATGAATAGTACCAGGTTTGACTTTTTAGTGTAAAAATGTGGTTTTTCGTTAAAGTGAACAGTACTGTGGACTTTTCGTTAAAACTCCCTAAAAGTAATTGGAAGTTAACTTCCAGAATAGCACCTTAATCAACAAGGTCCTTCTTCCATTGCTCGTATGCATGATGTTTTGTGTATATATTAACACCCAGTCTTTCTCATGATTCAGTCCAGTTTTCACAACACCCTTTTTATTTTCACACACACACACACACACACACATACATACATACATATATATATATATATATATATCTTAGCTGTGTCTATATGTTAGTTTATATTTTCTTATTGTTTTGCTTATATTTCAGAACAATGTCTAGTTTGACAATTTTAGTGAACTATGGCGGGAGATGGGCTGACTCAACGTACAAAAATTTCAAAACGAAAGGATTACTTGTTTTAGACAAAATCACATTTGCGGAGCTTCAGAAGAAAATACATAGTTTGTGAATGTGGATCCAAATGAGTATGAGATAAGTATGAATGTCATATATAACGCAATAGAAACTACATGGCCTGCAAATATAGTTGATGATGATGATGTGAGGGCATTTATTTTTTAAAACCTTTCGAGGTCTTGGAAGATTCCCTTGTGTGTTACATTAAAGCAGAAAGTATTTTCTTCGGAAGATAATAATGACCCATTATAAACAGGTCTTAACTTTGTTACTCAAGGTGATTTGGAAGATATTGTACTACATGATTCAGATAACGACTTGGTAAATCAAGAAGTTGAGAATGGATCGTATCATAAAGAATTTGAGAATATGCCACATATGAAGTCTGATAATGTGTTCTAAGATAATGTTGAATTCAATGAGTTGCCTCATAAAGGGATGGTATGTGATGATGTGCCTGTTAATGTGCAATTTAATGAAGCCAACTCTAACCAATCAAATGTTCACACACTACTACAATATTAGCTTTAGGTGTCGGATGATGGTAGCGGTTTAATAAGTCATTATGTCAGATAAAAGATATTCGACACATAATTCAGTTAGTGTCGGATAACAAAGAAATCATGTCGGTTATATCCGACATAAATTCCTAGCAGATATTTAGTGTCGGATGCAACCGCCATAAAAGTATTATAACTGCCAGTATTTTTGAATTCTTTTTTTTTAAAAATATTTTTAACATATTCCGGCGGTTTTTAAGTTAATGGTGACGGTTATAACCAACAGAAATTGACTATTTTATTATTTAAGTTTCTGGCAGTTATTATTTTAGTATTCTGACGGTTACAATAGATAGAAATTGACTATTTTATTATTTTAAAATGTTATATTGATTAAAAATAAATAAATAAACACATGGTTTAAATATTGTTTTTTCACTCATGACCCTGTTGGCTATAACCGACAGGAACACGTGATTTAAGTTCCTTCCCTTCCTTTCTTCTCCATCCTTCAGCTTCATCATCCCCCAATTTCACAACCCATTCATCTTTTTTCAGAAATTGAAATTCACTATTCAAATTTATCACTGATTGACAATTCAAAATCCAAAAATTTCAAATTCCATTCTTTCAAACATGCTCACACCTTCTCCTACTCCATCTGATTGATTTCAGTACCCAAGTCAATCCAATTTATTAAATTCAATATGCATTCATTAAATTAATCACACTTGCGAGTATGAGATCTGCACATAGGTACTGGGTGACATTTGACTAGAAATGGATAGATATGGGCGACTTCTGGTAGTATGGAGGCTTAGGGGTTGTTCATGGAACTGGTGGTGGTCTTAGGTTGGTGGTGGAGGGTACAAGGGTTTGTGGTTCTACGAAGAGAAACCATGGCTAAAGAACTTGAGAAGTATAGTTCATATTCTCAGAATTAGATGGATGTATGTGTTCCTAGATTTCACACTCTGTCGATGGATAGAGTGTAGAGTGTGTGCTATATAGCACACAAATATGGCCCTCAACAGAGATAGATGAAGAGAGTGTGAAGTGAACAGGAGAAAGTGTGGGTTAGACAAAAATCCATATTTATCCTTGTAGTTAACGGAAATACCATTTTTGGGTTAAATTCACTAACGGTCTTCACCATAAGAGTCTAAATACATATTTGACGGTTGGATCGTTGAAACTAATTTCGTAGAATGCATATCCTATCAAATTGATAGATTTAACAAACACTTAAGAGTTAATGTTATACTTTCATTAAGTATAAAATAAGATTTATCCACTAGTGTAGATATTTTAAATTGAATATCGAATTCAATCATTGCATTCTTATAGGGTCAAGGAGTGTAGCTGTAAAAAACCATCAAAATCGGAGCTAAAATAAACGTTAAATTGTGATTTTTCGTTTATAACCATCGAAAACTTTTGTTCTGTTACCTAATCTATGAATGTTTGTGTTTTGCGATTTTTTACGTATGCGATCTCGAAGTGTGTACAAACAAGTTTGACAGTTGGATCGTTGAAAAACGTTTCGTAGAATGCCTATCGCATCAAAACGGTAGATTAAACAAACACTTAGAGTTAATGTTATACTTCCCCATTAAGTATAAAATAAGATTTTGTGGTATCCATTAGTGTAAATATTTTAAATTGAAGATCAAATTCATTCAATGCATTCTTATAGGGTAAATGAGTGTAACTGTAAAAAATCATCAAAATCGGAGCTAAAATAACCGTTAAATTGTGAGTTTTCGTTTTATAACCGTCGAAAATTTTGGTTCTGTTACCTAATCTCTGAATGTTTGTTTTTTGTGATTTTTTACGTATGCGATCTCGGAGTGCGTACAAACAAGTTTGGCCGTTAGATCATTGAAAAAAGTTTCATAGAATGTGTCTCATTTCAAAATGGTAGATTAAATAAACACTTAAAGAGTTAATGTTATACTTCCATTAAATATAAAATAAGATTTTGTGGTATCCACTAGTGTAAATATTTTAAATTGAAGATCAAATTTATTCATTACATTTTTATAGGGTCGAGGAGTGTAACTGTAAAAAATCATTAAAATCGGAGCTAAAATAACCGTTAAATTGTGATTTTTCGTTTATAACCGTTGAAAACTTTTGTTCTGTTACGTAATCTCTGAATGTTTGTTTTTTACAATTTTTTACGTATGCAATCTCGGAGTGTGTACAAATAAGTTTGACGGTTGGATCGTTGAAAAACATTTTGTAGAATGCATATCGTGTCAAAACAGTAGATAATGCTTAGAGTTAATATTTTACTTCCATTAAGTATAAAATAAGATTTTGTGGTATCCACTAGTGTAAATATTTTAAATTGAAGATCGAATTCGTTATTGCATTCTTATAGGGTCGAGGAGTGTAGCAGTAAAAAACTCATCAAAACCGGAGCTAAAATAATTGTTAAATTGTGATTTTTCGTTTATAACCATCGAAAACTTTTGTTCCATTACCTAATCTCTGAATGTTTTTTTTTTTTGCGATCTTGTAGTATCTACAAACAAGTTTGACGGTTAGATCATGAAAATTAGTTTTGTAGAATGCATATCTCTATTAAATTGCCTAAATTTTGAAGTGGGAAAAGTAATTTGTGCTAAATTTTTATTTATGTTTTTCAAGTATTGATTAGAAAATATTTAGTTTGTGTGATGACATTTTCATTGTACAATTATCTTTTTGTTTCTTTATCGCATATTTTACATGGGTTATTATTTATTAAACCAAATAATTATTTATTTAATTTTTAAAAACGTATTCTATTTAAATACATTTTATTTATTTATTTATTAAACCAAACAATTATTATTTTATTTTTTAAATCCTAACAAAATTTTGGGAGAGAAATTTGGAGGGATTTTTGCCGCCATTTTTTCTCTGTCGGTTATAACCAACAGTAATAAAAAAATTTCAAAATAAAACCTCTCAATCTCTTCCTTGCGTTGGTGCCTTCCCCCTTTTCTCGGTTGAGACAGAGGACCACTTCAAGAACCAGAAGTAGAGCAATTTGCTTAATGTGTTGATTTCTGTGGTTATTCCTCCAATAACTCTCTTTGTTAACGTGGAGCTGACCTTATTTGCAGCATACATCAATAAGCCCAGATCGTAGGCTTGTTGCTGTTGTTGGTGATCATGTAGATGCATTGCTCATGGATTCGCAGAATGGGAAGGTACCAAGATCTTTTTCCTGATCATGATACTCTTGTCTGCAACTTATTTTGTTGCATTTCTTTCCATTGAAATATTCTTGTTAATAAGATGAGGTAAACTGTTTGAAAATTGAATGCAAGACATGTAGACTTTGAGGAAATGGTTAATGGAGGAAAAATACCAATACAAGTGTTATCTTTAATACGATAACAGATTTTTATAATTGTTCAGCATAGAGATATCTACTTTTTGTTTATTTTTTTAGTATACCTTCACTTCGTGTTAGCAGAGCAGTTCCAGGCAGTGGTGGAGCCACATGGAGAGTAGGGTAGTTCAGGGCCAATCCTAGAATTAAATTTAGGGTAAAAGACTGTTTACTACCCTCATGTTTCGTGGTTTTCAACATTTAGTACATCAAGTTTTTTTCGTCTTAGAGTCATACCTAAAATGTAAATTTTGGAACAGTCTCATACATCCGTTAGTTAAACTGTTAAGTCTCCCGTTAACTGTGACGTGATGCCCATGTGGACACTGACTGGGCGCCACATGTCATCCACGTTTTTTTTTTCTTCTTTCTTCTTCTTCTTCTTCTTCCGACTGCAACTTTTTTATTTCTTCCTCCTTCTCCTTCCTCCTTTCTCCTTCTTCTCCTTCTTCCTTCTTTCTTCTCCTTCTTCTTTTTCTTCTTCTTCCTCCGAATCTGGGGAAGATTTTTTATTTATTTTTTCTTCTTCTTCCTCCGACTGCAACTTTTTTTTTCCCTCATTCTCCTTCTTAAGATTTTTTATTTATTTTTTCTTCTTCTTCCTCCGACTGCAACTTTTTTTTTCCCTCAATTTTTTTTTTCCCTCATTCTCCTTCTTAAGATTTTTTATTTATTTTTTCTTCTTCTTCCTCCGACTGCAACTTTTTTTTTTCCCTCATTCTCCTTCTTCCTTCCCCTTCTTCTTCTTCTTCTTCTTCTTCTTCTTCTTCTTCTTCTTCTTCTTCTTCTTCTTCTTCTTCTTCTTCTTCTTCTTCTTCTTCTTCTTCTTCTTCTTCTTCTTCTTCTTCTTCTTCTTCTTCTTCTTCTGCAATTTTTTTTTTCTTCCTCCTTCTTCTTCTTCTTCTTCTTCTTCTTCTTCTTCTGCAATTTTTTTTTTCTTCCTCCTTCTTTTCCTTCTTCCCTCCTCTTTCTTCCTTCCCATTCTTCTCCTTCTTCTTCTTCTTCTTCTTCGTCCTCCGAATCTAGGGAAGATTTTTTTTTCTTCTTCCTCCTTCTTCTTCTTCCTTCCTCCTTCTTCCTTCCCCTTCTTCTCCTTCTTCCTTCTTCTTCCTTCTCCTCCTTCTTCTTCTTCTTCTTCCTCTGAATCTAGGGAAGATGAAGGTTTATTTATTTATTTTTTTAAATATTTTTTAATATATATATATAATTTTATTTGGGTAAAAGACTGTTTACTACCCTCATGTTTCGTGGTTTTCAACATTTAGTACATCAAGTTTTTTTCGTCTCAGAGTCATACCTAAAGTGTAAATTTTGGAACAGTCTCATACATCCGTTAGTCAAACTGTTAAGTCTTCCGTTAACTGTGACGTGGCGCCCATGTGGATACTGACTGGGGGCCACGTGTCATCCACGTTTTTCTTCTTCTTCTTCTTCTTCTTCTTCTTCTTCTTCTTCTTCCGATTGAAACTTTTGTTTTTCTTCCTCCTTCTTCTCCTTCTTCCTTCCTTCTTCTTCCTTCCCCTTCTTCTCCTTCTTCTTCTTCTTCTTCCTCTGAATCTAGGGAAGAATTTTTTTTTTCTTCTTCTTCCTCCTTCCTTCTCCTTCCTCCTCCTTCTTCTTCTTTTTCCTCCAACTACAACTTTTTTTTTCCTTCCTTCTTCTTCTCCTTCTTTCTTCCTCCTTCTTGCTTTCCCTTCTTCTCCTTCTTCATTCTTCTTCCTTCTCCTCCTCCTTCTTCTTCTTCTTCCTCCGAATCTGGGTAAGATGAAGGTTTTTTTTTTTTTTTTTTAAATTTTTTTTAATATATATATATATATATATATATAATTTTATTTGGGTAAAAGACTGTTTACTACCCTCATGTTTCGTGGTTTTCAACATTTAGTACATCAAGTTTTTTTCGTCTCAGATTCATACCTAGTGTAAATTTTGGGACAGTCTCATACATCCGTTAGTCAAACTATTAAATATGCCGATAATTGTGACGTGACGCCCATGTGGACAATAACTGGGCGCCACGTGTCATCTACGCTTTTTTTTTTCTTTCTTCTTCCTTCTTCTTCTTCTTCCTCCGACTGCAACTTTTTTTTTTCTTCCTCCTTCTCATGCTTCCTTCCTCCTTCTTCCTTCCCCTTCTTCCCTCTTCTTCCTTCTCCTTCTCACTCTTCTCCTTCTTCTCCTTCTTCCTTTGAATCTAGGGAAGCTTTTTTTTTTTTTCTTCTTCTTCTTCTTCTTCTTCTTCCTCCGACTGCAACTATTTTTTTTCTTCCTCCTTCTTCTCCTTCTTCCTTCCTCCTTCTTCCTTCCCCTTCTTCTTCTTCCTCCGAATCTGGGGAAGATGAAGGTTTTTTTTTTTTTTGAGGAAGATGAAGAAGAAGGAAGAAGGAAGAAGGAAGAAGGAGAAGAAGAAGAAGGGGAAGGAAGAAGGGGAAGGAGGAAGAAAAAAAAAACAAAAAAAAAAGTTGCAGTCGGAGAAGAAGAAGAAAAAGAAAAAAGAAAAAAAAAACAGAATTTGGGCATATTCGGAGGAGGAAGAAGAAGAAGAAGAAAAAGAAGAAGAAGAAGAAGAAGAGGAAGGAAGAAGGAGGAAGAAGAAAGAAGAAAAAAATAAAAAATAAAAAACTGAATCTAGGCAGATTCGGAGGAACAAGAAGAAGAAGAGGAAGGAGAAGGAAGAAGGAGGAAGAAGAAGAAAAAAAAAAAAAACTTCCCCAGATTCAGAGGAAGAAGAAGAAGAAGAATGAGAAGGAAGAAGAAGGAAGAAGGAGAAGGAGGAAGAAAAAAAAAAGTTGCAGTTGGAGGAAGAAGAAGAAGAAGAAGAAGGAAGAAGAAATAAGAAAAAAAAAAAAAAAACGTGGATGACACGTGGCGTCCAGTCATTGTCCACATGGGCACCACGTCACAATTAACAACAGATTTAACAGTTTGATTTACGGATGTATGAGACTGTCCCAAAATTTACATTTTGGGTATAAATCTGAGACGAAAAAAACTTGATGTACTAAATGTTGAAAACCATGAAACATGAGGGTAGTAAACAGTCTTTTACCCATTTTATTTATTTCTTTTCTAAATAATTTATTTTTAATTTCCATGTGGATGACACGTGGTGCCCAGTCAGTGTCCACATGGGCGCCACATCACAGTTAACGGGAGACATAACAGTTTGACTAACGAATGTATGAGACTGTCCCAAAATTTACACTTTAGGTATGACTCTGAGACAAAAAAACACTTGATGTACTAAATGTTGAAAACCACGAAACATGAGGATAGTAAACAGTCTTTTACCCTTAAATTTATATCGATTGTGTAGTGCAATAACGTGCATGTGGTGTGTTAGTATATCAGGTTTTACAGGTTTCGTTGGGTCCTGGGGTTGACGCCTGCTGATGAAAATCTATTTTTTGGAATTTTTTTACCAATTACCATATATAACTACCCATCTGCCAACATTCTGATTTCTTTTAAACCAATTATTTTTTTGTTAGTTCATATAAAACAAGGTATGTATATTCAAGAGGAAGATTTATTAATATTAAAAAAAATATCGTAATAATAGTTTGAGCTAGTTATAACGTTATTATTAATGTTGCATTAGATGTCAACACAGGTTTTATTTACTATGACATCTCTCAATACTAATTTTTTCATACAAATTTTTAAGCTCCATCACTCTTGTTTGATTCAAATTTTCCATTTTATTACTATTTTTTTTTTCTAATTTCTTTTATTAGTTTAGAGGCCTCTCCTAGCATGAATTTCTGGTTTCGCCACTGGTTCCAGGTTTTATTTTCAAAGATGGGAACCGTTTACTAACTATATACAACTTTTTTTTTTTTGTCATTCTAGACTATTACTAACTATATACAAATCTTTCATTGCCAGTTGCCGTTTTGAAGAATAACTTGGGTGCTGCTAGGTCAATTAGCTTTTCATCAGATGGTCAGTTCATGGTGGTCACGGAACCTGCAGATTTTGTGCATATATATAGCACAAAGGCATATTACAAAGTGTGGCAAGAGATTGATTTCTTTGGGGAGATATCAATGAGTCCCGATGACAAGTCTCTATATATAGGAATCTGGGACCGAACCATCTGGAGAGAAAAACCTGCAAGATGAGGAAGTAATCTTATCTCTTGGTTTTGCCGGTTTTATGGTTGATTTTTGTTTCTGTTTTCCTTTGTTTTTGTCCATTGTATGAGAGGTTTTGTTTCCTAGTGGTTTATATTTTTTTTATTATTAATATATTTTCTGTCGGTTTTATCCGACATAGAATGCTCTTTATTCATTATTAATAAATTCTTTGTCAGTTATATCCGACACAAATTATGTCGGTTTTATCCGACAGAGAATACTCTTATTTATTCATTATTAATATATTCTCTGTCGGTTATATCCAACACAATTTCTACCGGTTTTAGGGTATTTTCTGTCAGAAAATTCATTTCCTGACATTGGCAATTTTGTCGCTTATTATATCTGCCACTACATCCATTTTCTGTCGGATTTTGTTTAATATCCGACAGTAATATACGTTTATTGTCGGTTATCATAGTGACACTAATAAAGGGTTTTGTAGTAGTGACAAGGGTACAAATATCGTACATGAATCAAACAAGGCAAATTTGTGCAATTCAGATGGAGATATAGTTGTAGGCCAATTGTACGAGACTAAGGAGGATTTAGAAAAAAAGTTGGGTATTGATGCTATGAAGAACAATTATGAGTTCAGAGTGAAGAGATCAAGCAAGGAAAGGTTTGAAGTTGGTTGTGTCGGCAATGGATGCAAGTGGTACAACATCATGACAACAAATATTGCTGAATGTCTCAATGCAATCACCATAGATGCTCGAAAACTACCTATCACCCGATTTCTTGAGTATTTAAGAATGAATATTCTCCATAAATGGTTTTATGAGCATCGAACTGAGGCAGCCAAAATGAATACACATTTGACAAATTGGGTAGACAAATTGATGCAAGAAAATAACAAGTAAGGATTATCATTACAGGTATTTTTGCATTCACTTAAATAGAATTTAGTTCAATTTGTCTATTTAATTTTGGTACACTTTCATTTGTTCTCAAGTTTTTAAACCATTTTACCGATTCTTATATCCCATAATCTGTAGCTTTATCCATTGAAAAAACTAGGCTTTGACCCAAAAAAAAAAAAAAAGGTTTAAAACCAAATCTTGTGTAACTTCAACATAATTGCTGCTATGGTTTTATATAAATTGCCTTTATAGTTTTATGCAGCAGTTCAGGGTATTCATCCACTTCTCTTACAGACCACTAATTGCGAATTGCTTTTGAAGTTCTTATGCGGAATATTTTGTTTGTTTGTTTAGTTCTTCTTTTGTTTGAATAATATATATGTATGTGAACATGCAGGTATCGCCTATTGCAACTTACTCATTTCATGTACACGATGGATCTCGTATTGAAGTTGTGAATTTAGAGGAAAAGAGTTGCACATGCCGACAATTTAATCTTGACCAACTCCCTTGCTCACATGCTTGTGCTGCATGTAGACACCGACAACTTTCATGTTATCCTATCCTATGTGTTCTCATTATTATACTACAAACTCCTTGGTCATTACCTATGTAGAAGCTATATGGCCAGTTGGTGATCAAACCAATTGGATAGTAACTGATGATGTCCGTGAAAGAATTGTCCTACCACCAATTACACAAAGAAGATATGGTAGGCGCAAAGAAAAGAGGATCCCATCACATGGAGAAGAAAAATCAACTCGAAAGTGTTCAAAATGTGTTTCAAATGGCCATTATAAACAAACTTGTATGAATCCCGTTCAACTTCATCCTAATTTGTAGAACCCTTTTAAATTAGAGTTTTATGAATAAAATTTTATTTCTATCATTTTATAGTTTGGGCCAAGAAATTGGGGTGTAACGAATAAATATTTTCTTTTGATCATTTTATTGTTTATTTAGGTTGTACGTACAATTCTTTAAATTTCCGACAATTAAAAGATAATTACTTTTATTTCTTTACTTTGATAGTTCACTTTTATAACATACTAAAGTGTTTTCTGTGAACCATGTGAGAAAGAAAGGTTTCCTTGATTATTTATTAAAATAAAATTGAGAGGAAACTTTTGCTCTTCGACTGGAAAAAAAAAGAAAAAAAAAAGGAGAAAGTTTTAGTAGAGATTATAGCACAAGAAGTTTTAAGTCTAACAATTAGTTATTCATATAAATTGAGGGTAGTTATGTCTATTTAAGTTAGATTTTGAATATATAGGAAAGTTTTTATAAAAGTTGACATTCTTGAAATTAAGGGTTAATTTTTTGTTAAAATGATAAATTCCCACATTTTTACAATTTTTCATTTAGTTCCCATTTTTTCTCCTTGATTCTAACCTCATGTGCGTGCCATGTGACTCATTTTGATGGAAGTTTTAACAGAGTTAACAAAAAGGACCATAGCTACACATTTTGATGAGTTAAGGGACCAATAGTCATGAATTTTTAGTTGAGGGACCATTGCTCCAATTGGGTTAAAGTTGATGAACCACTACTACAATTTTTTCTATTTTGTATGACTCTATAAAGATGAACTTTGCAAAATAAAAATAATAAATACTAAATTGAAAATCATTTAATCGTTTGATTAATGTAGTCATGATTTTATTGTTTAACTGAATAACATAGCTCTTCTATATTGTTGAATAACAAGTAAGATGACTAATTAAATGGATTCAGATTTAGCTAACTTTCAGTAAAGATGATCTTTTGTTGATGCACAAAACCGGAGGATCTTGGAACAACGTAAATCCGACTGTAAATCTGCAAGAAAGTAAAGAACACAAGATGTATCGTGGCTCACCCCAATGTTTGGGCTACGTCCACACTGATGTTGATATTGTTTCACTCTAAATGGTGAATATACAAGAAGGCTAGAGGCAGTGTGCTCTCTAGCCTATTTTCTCTCTTCCCATGATCTGGATCTTGACCTCCTTAATGAGGAGAGTGAGGAGTCATTTTATAGAATAAGGGCTCCTCACGTATTACATATTTACCCCTTCATTTATTACATAATTACATTTGAGTCCTCCAAGTATTTATACGAGGTCTAAATACGGAGGCCCTAAGTATGGTACAAACAGTAGTCCCCCAAGTCTTCAGTTAAGAGAGTCTTTTGGCTGGAGACTTGAAATTCAGTCCACGTGTGGGCTGAAGTAACTAGATGTCGTCTAAAACTGATACTCGATATGAGGCGGTGCTTAATGTGAAATGATGCTTAACTAGAAGTAGCACATGTTGCGAGGCTGCTAGGCTTGTGGCTTATGTTGCCTTGGTTGGCTCGGCTTGTGGCGTTGAAGGTGAGGGAGTCCCTTTTATAGAATAAGGGCTCGCTCTTCAATACATAAATGATGGGCTAGAGTTGATGCTCGTGGCGAGACGGTTGCTCAGCAGGCGGTGATGCTCTCTAATGATGGTAAGGAAGTCTCTTTTATAGAATAAGGGCTCGCTCAATAAGGGCTCGCTCCTCAATACATAAGTGATGGGTTAGGAGTGATGCTTGCGGCGAGACGGTTTCTCAGCAGGCGGCGATACTTTTTAATAATGGTGAGGAAGTCCTTTTTATAGAATAAGGGCTCGCTCCTCAATACATAAGTGATGGGTTAGGAGTGATGCTCACGGTGAGGCAGTTGCTCAGCTGGAGGCGAAGCTCTCTAATGATGGTGAGGGAGTCCCTTTTATAGAATAAGAGTTCGCTCCTCAATACATAAGTGATGGGTTAGGAGTGATGCTTGCGGCGAGGCGGTTGCTCAGCTGGTGGTAATGCTCTCTAATGATGGTGAATGAGTCCCTTTTATAGAATAAGGGTTCGCTTCTCAGTACATAAATAATGGGCTAAGTCCCCCAAGTATTTTTCATGAGGCCCAGTTGTGGAAGCCCAATATATAGTACATAGTGTAGTCCCCCAAGTCTTCAGTCAATAGGGTATGTTGGCTAGAGACTTCAAATTCAATCCATGTATGGGCCGAAGTGGGGGTTGTTCGGAGGCGATCTTTGCATACCATGCACTGAAGCATTGTAGGTGAAGCTTTGAAAGTGAAGCTTTAAAGCTTAAGCTTTTGTAAATGAAACTTTGAAGTCGGAGCTTTGTAAATGAAACTTTCGAAGTTGGAGCTTTTGTAAATGAAGCTTTGAAGCTGGAGTTCTGTAAATGAAGCTTTCAAAGCCAGAGCTCTTGTAAATGAAACTTTCGAAGCTGGAGCTTTTGTAAATGAAGCTTTGAAGCTAGAGCTCTGTAAATGAAGCTTTCGAAGCCGGATTGACATGTGTGATGCTCATGAATGTTGACATGAGTGATGCTCATGAATGTTGACGTGAGTGATGCTCATGAATGTTTATGTATGATTGACATGTGTGATGCTCATGTATGATGGTGATTGTCATGAGTGATGCTCATGTATGATGGTGATTGTCATGAGTGATGCATAAAACTAGATGGGTCTTAGAACAACATAAATCATACCGTGAATCTGCAAGAAAGTAAAGAACACAAGATGTATCGTGGTTCACCCCAATGTTTGGGCTACGTCCACACTAATGTTGATATTGTTTCACTATGAAAGGTGAATATACAAGAAGGCTAGAGGCAGTGTGCTTTCTAGCCTATTTTCTCTCTTCCCATGGTCTGGATCTTGACCTCCTCAATGAGGAGAGTGATGAGTCATTTTATAGAATAAGGGCTCATCACTTATTACATATTTGCCCATTCATTTATTACATAATTACATTTGAGTCCCCCAAGTATTTATACGAGGTCTAAATATGGAGGCCCTAAGTATGGTACAATCAGTAATCCCCCAAGTCTTCAGTTAAGAGAGTTTTTTGGCTGGAGACTTGAAATTCAGTCCATGTGTAGGCCGAAGTAACCAGATGTCGTCTAGAAATGATACTCGATATGAGGCAGTGCTCAATGTGAAATGATGCTCAACTAGAAGTAGCACATGTTGCGAGGCTGCTCGGCTTGTGGCTTATGTTGCCTTGGTTGGCTCGGCTTGTGGCGTTGAAGGTGAGGGAGTCCCTTTTATAGAATAAGGGCTCACTCCTCAATACATAAATAATGGGTTAGAGTTGATGCTCGCGGCGAGGCGGTTGCTCAGCAGGCGGCGATACTCTCTAATGATAGTGAGGGGGTCACTTTTATAGAATAAGGGCTCGCTCCTCAATACATAAGTGATGGGTTAAGAGTGATGCTCGCGGCGAGGATGTTGCTCAGCAGGCGGCGATGCTCTCTAATGATGGTGAGAGGGTCCCTTTTATAGAATAAGGGTTCTCCTCAATACATAAGTGATGGGTTAAGAGTGATGCTCGCAGCGAGACAGTTGCTCAGCTGGCGGCGATGCTCTCTAATGATGGTGAGGGAGTCCCTTTTATAGAATAAGGGTTCGCTCCTCAATACATAAGTGATGGGTTAGGAGTGATGCTCGCAGCAAGACGGTTGCTCAGCTGGCGGAGATGCTCTCTAATGATGATGAGAGAATCCCTTTTATAAAATAAGGGTTCGCTCCTCAGTACATAAATAATGGGCTAAGTCCCCCAAGTATTTTTCATGAGGCCCAGTTGCGGAAGCATAATATATGGTACATAGTGTAGTCCCCCAAGTCTTCAATCAATAGGGTATTGGCTGGAAACTTCAAATTCAATCCATGTATAGGCCGAAGTGGCGGTTGTTCGTGTTGAAATGTCCCACATCGACCGTATCAAAAGAAAAGTAATAGTTTAAATATTATAACCCCACTTTAACTAATACCGAGACCTATTATGATAAAACCCCACACCTGACAGATTGTGCAGGTGGTAATTACCAAGTTGGGGACAATATCAATGTTGTTGGAAGTGGGCCGTATGGCCCGTCTCTCTGATATTTCTACATGGTATTAGAGCCAGGGAGTGGGCCCATACCGTACTGCCATGTGATGGGGGGTCCCCTTGGCCCCACGCGATGATGGTGGGTTCCTTGGCCCCGCTTGTAAGGTGAGTCCCCTTGGCTCCACGTGGTTGTCGATGTGTGGATCTCCCACGTGTAACCTGCTAATTGGGTCCCACGTGAGGGGGCGTGTTGAAATGTCCCACATCGACCGTATCAATGACAAAAGAAGAGTTTAAATACCCTAATTCCACTCCAACTAATACCGAGGCCTTTTGTGATAAAACCCCACACCTGACGGATTATGCAGGTGGTAATTACCAAGTTGGGGACAATATCGGTGTTGTTGGAAGTGGGCCGTATGGCCTGTCTCTCTGATAATTCTACATGGTATCAGAGCGACGGGCCATATAGCCCACTTCTAACAACACCGATATTGTCCTCACTTAACCACTTGTACAATCCGTCAGGTGTGGGGTTTTATCACAAAAGGCCTCAGTTTTAGTTGGAGTGGGATTATGGTATTTAAACTATTCTTTTTGTCATTGATACGGTTGATTTGGGACATTTCAACACGCCCCATCACGTGGGACCCAATTAGTAGGTCATACGTGAAAGATCCACAGAAATATCAGAGAGACGGGCCATACGGCCCACTTCCAACAACACTGATATTGTCCCCAACTTGGTAATTACCACCTGCACAATCCGTCAGGTGTGGGGTTTTATCACAAAAGGCCTCGGTATTAGTTAGAGTGAGGTTATAGTATTTAAACTATTACTTTTCTTTTGATACGGTCGATGTGGGACATTTCAACACGCCCCCTCACGTGGGACCTAATTAGTGGGTCACACGTGGGAGATCCACACATCGACAACCACAACCACGTGGAGCCAACGGGACTTACCCTCCACGCGGGGCCAATGGACCCACCATCATCGCGCGGGGCCAAGGGGACCCACCCATCACGTGGCAGTACAGTACGAGCCCGCTCCCTGGTTCTGATACCATGTAGAACAATCAGAGAGACAGGTCATACGGCCCACTTCCAACAACACCGATATTATCCCCAACTTGGTAATTATCACCTGCACAATCCGTTAGGTGTGGGGTTTTATCACAAAAGGCCTCGGTATTAGTTAGAGTGGGGTTATAATATTTAAACTATTACTTTTCTTTTGATACGGTCGATGTGGGACATTTCAACAGTTCGGAGGCGGTCTTTATATATCATGCACTGAAGCTTTGTAGGTGAAGCTTTGAAAGTGAAGCTTTGAAGCTGGAGCTTTTGTAAATGAAGCTTTGAAGTCGGAGCTTTGTAAATGAAACTTTCGAAGCTGGAGCTTTTGTAAGTGAAGCTTTGAAGCTGGAGCTCTGTAAATGAAGCTTTCGAAGCCGGATTGACATGAGTGATGCTCATGAATATTTATGTATGATTGACATGAGTGATGCTCATGTATGATGGTGATTTTCGTGAGTGATGCTCATGTATGATTTTTTTTTTTTTTTGGAGTACTGGACGTACTTTTGATCACCTAGTTGGTGATAATAGCGGCAGGGTGCCGAATAATTTTGGAGTACTGGATGTACTTTTGATCACCTGGTTGGCGGTAGGCTGCCGAATAATTTTGGAGTATTGAACATACTTTTGATCACCTGGTTGGTGATAATAGCAGGTGAACCTTAAGTGGAGGGATGGAGGTTGGAGTTTGGAGCCATAAGGCCTGACTTTTTTTGGCATAAGGGCATTCGCCCTCCACATAACAGTTCAACCCACTATTTTGCCCTTTTTTTTTGTCGCATGCTGCCTTCTTTCTTTATTTATGATTACCCTCTGGTGGGATTATACAGATGTCTCCAAAAGATAAGAAAAAAAAACAACAACAAGATTTCCTTTGTGAGAGTGGTTGACAGTTACATGTTGGTGCGTACTGCGCCTATTGTGTACTAGAGAGTTTTTTCTACTTTTCCTTTCCTCTTTCCACCACACCTCTCTCTCTGTCTCTGTCTCTGCGCTGCTGTCATGCATGTGCACCCAATTAATCATTAATCTCTTTTTTACAGTTTGTCCCTTACCACTTGTGATCCTACTTAGTCAAATCCCAATCTCTCAGATTTTATTCTCTTCTCTACTTTTGCTTTCTGCTTTGCAGGTTTACAGCATGGGTGAGTAGTGACTGTAAATCCACTTCCTCCTCAGCTTTTCTCATCTCCAGACATCATTTTTTAGAAGTGGAATCTTATCTTGTTCTGTGCTTGCCACTTCTGTATACTGGTATACCACTCCACTACTCTGGGACATGTCATAGATCTCACCCTTGATAGCCATGAGCAGAGGCTTCTTACTGCTTTAATTCTTCTTCGGTGATCTTGCCGAGCTGGACGAAAGGCAGCAGAGGCTGCATCTCATCCTCCGAGTCATAGAGGAGACTAGAAAATTAAGCTGTTCTTGTATGGTGCTGCATATCCTCATCCAGAAACGACAGTTTTCAACCAATCAGTAACTTGTTCTCCTCGATTGGTGCCGGAGCAGAAGCAAAGTCGGAACTAACAGAAACATCCAAATTAAGCTGCAAACAAACCTCTTCAATCATTTCAGGATTCATGCGGAGGACGCGGTCAGAGGGCTTTCACTGAGGGACGACGGAATCTGGGCGAGCTCTGCTAGTCTGGGAGAGAGCGCCGGAGCTCCAACGAGAGGAGGCATTGGAGTGAGAGAAGCTGGAGAAGGAAGCACCATCGGACGACGACTTGTCGTAGTTGAGCTTGACCTCAGGTGCGGAGGCACATACGACATCGTTTTGCGGGGAGTTTTCTTGGGAATCGAAGAGAGTGTTTGATTTTACGGCGACGAAGACTAAAGTGGAGTGAGTGAGCATTTGGCAAACGGGGATTCGATGAAGAATTGTGGGCAGGTTTTATCCAAGCTGATAAAGTAGAAGTACGCTTGGATCTTCAACAAGTCGGTTGATTTAGTAACGTTGATTACTACGACATCATCAAGAAGCCGATGGATCTCGGCACTGTCAAAACCAATCTTGCCAAGGGTCTCTATTCAACGCCTTATGATTTCGTAGCTGATGTACGATAGACTTTTGAGAATGCCATGCGGTACAATCTCCAAGGCCACGAGGTGTATAATCATATCAATCAGCTTCGAAAACTGTTTGCTTCTTGTGAGGATGTTGCAGAATGAGGAAGAGGAGAAGGGTTCTTGGGTTGTGCAGATTCACGATGGTGAGATGAAAGAAAAATGAAAGGGATCCGACATAGCTTTTCGTGTCGTTTCCCACAGACGGCACCAAATGTTGATGCACAAAACCGTAAGGGTCTTGGAACAACGTAAATCCGACCATGAATCTGCAAGAAAGTAAAGAACACAAGATGTATCGTGGTTCACCCCAATGTTTGGGGTACGTCCACACTGATGTTGATATTGTTTCACTTTGAATGGTGAATATACAAGAAGGCTAGAGGCAGTGTGCTATCTTCTAGCGTATTTTCTCTCTTCCCATGGTCTGGATCTTGACCTCCTCAATGAGGAGAGTGAGGAGTCCTTTTATAGAATAAGGGCTCCTCACTTATTACATATTTGCCCCTTCATTTATTACATAATTACATTTGAGTCCTCCGAGTATTTATACGAGATTTAAATACGAAGGCCCTAAGTATGGTACAAACAATTAAAGGGTGATTTCGAAATTTGATGATTCGATCGAATCAGGAAGTAATATTGTAGGATTTTAAAATAAGGGAGAATGTCAAAAGAGAATGTACAAATGGAAAGGTGACTAGCTTCCTCATCTTTTAAGCAATATTAGATACCGAGTAACTTGCCGATTTGGTCCCTTAATTATTACTCAAGTGAAACCAAGTAGCTAGACAATTCTTTCAGAAAAACAAGTCCTAGTTCATTAAAAACAGCCAAATTCCTTCTTATTGTAAATTCAAAGCTATTTTATCTAATTTCTCATCAAATTAAGTCACGTAACTTATACGAGACACTTTAAAGAATAGATTGGTAATTTTCAATGAGTTTAAAGACCTAATTTTCAGGGGAAAAAATAGTATAGAAGAACTTTGGAGGGTAAATTAACAGTTAAATTTGATGCCTATATGCAATGTTCAGGCCTTAAGGGTTCATGACAGAGACAGCAACAATATTACCCGCGTTGCCTATTTTGAAAACCACCCCAAAACATGTTGTGTAAAAGTCAACCGTAGCTAATCTAAGAAAGTAATCGAAATTTTGAGCAAGAGGTTCGAAATAACTGAACTTAGATCAAAAATAAAATATGAAAGATTGTACAGGCCTAGGCAAAGCCTTGACCCAGGGCTGAGCCCAGGGATGTGACTTTCCCACTGGGAAAGCTCACTCTTTTTATAACAAGGTGGCAAATGAGAAAGATTTGTTCCCATCCTACAAGGAAACTGCCATTCACATTATCTTTGTTCATATTTTCACCACTAACACATGGAGATCGATATTGCTTTCCGATATATTTAATACATAGTTCAATCTCAAGTAAAATTACAGACAATTTATTTATCGACTGAACTACACACACGTCTAGCTTCCACGGTATGTTGTGAATGAGAAAGGCGACAGCAGCAGAGGAACATGAAAATGTTCCAATTTCTGTGACTCTCTGATCTCAAACACGATAGAAACATAAGGGAAGAACCCGCCTGGGCAGAACTTACCTGTGTTAAAGTTTATCCTGTATATGCCTGGGTTCACTACATCAACGATGCTCATCAATTGACCACTTCGCCCATCATTATCTGTAGTCGAAGACCCTTGAAATACCCAACCACCTGCATTTGACTCACCAAACACTGGACGAGGTTGAACACCCTTCCACATTTCTAAACACACTTCAATTCCAGCACCTGGAGATCCTCGAGAAACATCCAAGACATGGGTTGTGATGGGTGGACGGGTTCGAGTTGGAGCTTGAGAAGTTTTTACTGATGAAGCTTCAGAAGCAGTAGCAGTTAGATGCCCTCCAATAATGCTCACACGATCTTCTAGGGTTCGTAAAATTAATAAAAAAAAATTAGAAATAGTAGGAAATGCAAAGGAAAGAGAAGTGACTTCCTCTGGAGAGAAGAGTCATCCATGAGTTATAAACATTGTCAGACAAGCAAAGCCCAGAGCTGCATAAGCATTAAGCGGACTAAAACTCACAATTTTGAGAAGGATCTGGAATAGAAATTTACAATACCTTCCGCTTTCTTTGCAACAATTGTAGGATTCTTGTTGCCTGTGGAAGTAACATTTTCTTTTGCTGCAAAGAGCTTCGCAAGGCGTAGCTCAGTTATTTTCATCTGCTCCTGAGCTGCAATCTCGAACTCAACTATTGGCCTGTTTGGATATCGTTTCTGCAAAGAGGAAAAGTACATTTATTAATTTGAGTAACAATTTATGCAGAATCTGTAGAGCATGGTCCTTGCAGAAGTGGTATCCTTCTCCTCACTCAACAGGCATCACAACATAAACATCAGCGGAAGTTCTGGTGAACATCTCATGTGGTCCATACATTTCCTTTATAAGCTGCAAGAAAAATATTTGCTTACACATAATAAAGATTAAGGACAATAACTACTTCTCTTCAAGCTTGGTCATTGTTTACTCAATCGCAAATGCTAATATAAGAACTATGTTAGTCAACGTATGCTTTAGGGCGACTTCTAAACTGCAGGCTATCTCCTGTCTTTTGTACACACTTTCTATGGAGTGGAACACATTCTTTATTTATTTCTTCATTGCCGGAAAACATTAAAATTTTGGCTTAAGCTCTTCATAGAGGCAAAACTGAGCTGGTTTACCCCACCATCCTGTGCTAAATTATTGGTTGCCAAACATTGTTTTCTGGGAAAAATAGCGAGGCTAAAGTCTTTAAAAGTATTTTTAATCGCTTTGGTTTTTTGGAGCGAATTGGTGGGAAAGGAATAATCGAATCTCCCAAGATAAAAATGGGGCGCAAGTGCCAATATAGAGGTCAGAGTGAGGTTTTAGCCATCTTTCTGGGCCTCAATAACTGGTAGAGACACTTATTATATTCCAACAAACTACTATTGTCCTTGATAGTTCATCTATAAGAGAGTGATTTTTGTAAATTATTGACTTTGATTGTTTGATTTATTAGTCTTTGTTTCCCATGAAAAATGTTAATTAAGCCAGAATATGCAAACCAAAAGTTATCGAGTAAACAAATTCGTTCTACATTGAGTTTAAAGAAACTTCTATTAATGAAAACGCTTAAACTGAAATTCTCAAAATGAAATAGTTTCAGTACGTTGAATCCATTGACTTAAACACTAGTATATCTCTGCAAGCTATTCTATAATGCTCATCAGGGTCACATATATAATCTTTTAACATTTGGAAATTTTAACAAAAACAGGGACTGAAAGTGAAAATCTACCTTCAACTCAGCAAGTATCCCATCAGAACTCTTTCCAGATGCACAAATAAGAAATACAAAACCAAACTTCTGCCTGTATTTAGCATTCCATTCAGCCAGTTCCTACAAAAGCCAGGTGGATAATATTTAAGTAAAAGAAAAAAACCCTGATCATAACTTTCACATAAACAAACAGAAATTGAAATATCAAACTATTTTTAATCGTTTCGCTTCTGCAAACTAAAACAGGATGAATTAGAGGGAAACCTTGAATATGTTTGGTTTCATTTGAAGGGGGAATTACGACTTCAAAGATATGCATAAAGTATCTGAAGCATACTAACCTGCAAGCTAGAACTAGTGGCAGTAGCTACAGCAGTTGCCTGCTCTCCCTTACTCCACCTACAAATGATTGCTTCATCTCTTACTTCAATATCATTGCATTTGCATATCTAAAAAGACTAATGGAGAAAGGAAGGCGATTAATTAGCATCAACTAGTCCACAAAGAACAAGGGCACTCCACTCGTATTTGTCGCTAATGTTTTTTGGACTCGGTAAGGAGCTAGTAAAACGTCAAGCGGTCCAGCAAAAGATTTAAACTTTAAAGGCCTTATCTTGATGGTAAATAACACTAAGCTCAAAAACCACAAGGCTTATTACTCAGCACTCAAATATTGAAGGCAACATATTTGTTTAGCACATTCAAACGTAAACTAAAGATAGAATAGCATTACAATTAACTGAATACGAAAAATTAATCAAGAATTAGAATCTAAATCGAGACGGGAAGGAAAAAAAAAAGCAAACCCATTGATGACATGAATCAACTCCATACGCCAATACCCAGGATGCTTTTTGATGAGCCAAAATCCAATTGGGCATCTTTTGGAAGATTCAAAATTTCCAATTTTTATTGTAATTAGGTTTAATTAAACACTAAAATTTACGCTAACAACAATCCATCTGATCATCGATGGTGTGCAAATTCAAGTAATTTAATTCAATTATGCCGATTTCCTTAATGGGTTGTCAAGATTTGAGTAAAAATTTGTGAATTATCAACCAAAACGGCAATTAAATAAGAAAAGTGAGATTAAGAACCGAACTGAGCAGAGGTGGAGTGAGAAGAAGGCGAAGGCGAGTTTCCGATCTGAGGATGAGCGGAGAACGATTGGAGCCAGCCATTGACATCGACCTTGTTGAACCAGATGTCTCTGGCGGCAGTCACAGCTTCGTCGAGAGATGAGAAAGGTGACGCCTCCGCCATTTCTTTGGCGAATTTGGTGCTTGCGCAGCAAGCTAAGAACTCCTCCTCCTCAAATTTCAATCCCATTTCTCCTTTTCTTCAAAAGATGAGAAATTGAAAACTCTCTCTGATACTACGAGACTGGGTTCTGGGCAGCACAACAAACAGTTGCGTTTGAATAGAAAATGGCTTACTTTTAGCTATATGCCAAAGTAATGGAGTAAATTTCACTTTAAACCCTGGACTTTATTTTGTTTCCACTTATGTCATGTACGTTACTTCATCTTTTCAATTTGGTTGAGATAAGCGTAAATTTTTTTTCTTCTTAACCAACCATGAGCTGGTGGCTCAGTAGTAAATGATGGATTGCGAGACTTCCTTCAAACTAAAAACTGAAGGTCTTGGGTTCGAAACCCGTTGCTGGTCAGGGAGAGGCTAAATGTGAGTCTTCTCGAGCCTAAAAAAGGGTGGATAACCGTGGCTTGCCATCAATTGTCCCATTTTAAGAAGAAAAATAGATAAGCGTAAATTGAATGACATGCAATTAGCAACCATAAAATTGAACTTTTTCAATGATTAGTCATGGTGAGAGTAGATTAATGAATTTTACCTCGAGTTGTAAATGAAAGGAGGCGTTGGAGAATAAACGAGGCTTCGGAAAAATTAAATGGGGCAATAACTAAAGAGGATTGTTATCGGCAATCGAAAAATCTCATTTTGCATTCTATACTTTCTATAATTAAAAAAAAATACATTTGTGCCTCCCCCTCTTTTGGGGCACACAAAGTATCCCACTTGAACCAATGAGTACGACATCCGTCATTAGCTCCATTCCACCACAACGCCGTTATCATTCAATTAAGGTTGTCACAAAAGGTCTTGGGCACAAGAAAACACCCCTACAGTATACATTAAGCAGCCGCCCTTTTGAGCGTTTAAGGCATTTCCATTGACATTCTTTGGTGTGCCCGAAACAAGTGTTGTTGTTGCAACCCACCAGCATAAGGAGCCCCGGATATCTTTTGTGACTGTCAGCACCGAGTCACATCATCCTGTTTTGGCCTCTTGACGTTTCTTCTTAAGCCCTCTCATACGACCTCAAAATTCTCATAATCGCAAGCAAATAGAAGGTGGCTAATTGAAATTCGTTTTTTTTCTTAACAAACGATATTCACTACGTTAAGGAATCTTACAAAGTGCTAGTAATAATGTGATTCAAATTCGTTTTTGCAGAAAATCAAATCGAAAACATTTCATTTACAAATAAAAAAAAAACTATTAAACCGTAATACTAAATGGCGAGGTGATAACATTTAAATTGCTCACACAATCCTAATCATTTCCGCTACGTAAGTTGAATACTAGAGGATGTTTAAAGTGGACTGGAGTCCGAGGCTGCTATGCCAAATCCAAATGGTTTGCGTCAGCACTCTAACTAGTGGACCCAACCAATTTTTGGACCGGTAAAAAGACCCAGCAATCTGTCCCGCCATATTCAGCTGAAACCAGTATCCAAAAGCTTCAGGCGTGCGCCTGTCTCGGTCGTTTCAGACTTTCAGTGCGTTTCCAGTACTACCATGGCTTCTTCTATTACCTCTATCCCGCGCGAAGGAGATTCGGTGAACCAATTTTCTATTCCATTCATACCCTTTACTATACATATATACATATATGTGTATCTGTATATATTTCTTCTGTTTTAATTCAATCCATATTATTTTCTGTTTGGCTACTGGGAAAATTAGGAATGGAGCATCGGACATCTTAAAATTTGTATTTCTAATGGTTAAATTCCAATTTTTGATTGTTTTCCTGAATTGGGGATTATGTGAGAAATTGGAATTTCAATTCTTGCCTAATATTTGTCTGAAGTCTTATGTTTTGTTCATGTTATCTGATAGGTTCTGGTACAGAAGAATTTGATTGCGAGGACATTGACATTGAACCGGCCTCGGCAGTTGAATGCCCTTAACTTTGATATGGTATCGCCCTATCATGTACATGTACTTTATTGCTTTTGTTGATAGTTTGAGAGCTTACTCTTTTTCCCGTTTTCATCTTGTGTCTATGTTTTACGATTTATATTTCGTGTCTGTATTATTTTTTATTTGTAACTCCACTTCTATAATTCAAGTTCTGAAATAGATTATACAATTTCAAGGATAAAATTTAAAAGAATGTATACCTCCTCAAACTATTTTTTCTAATTTTTATTTTTATTTTTTTAACAAACAAGAAGGTATATACTGTTTTAAGAATCATATCAGCCCTTGAAGGTCCCGAGAGGCATCATGTTGAAATCAAAGGTGGAAATGGTTATGGTACAAAAGTATAAGAGGAATGTGGTCTTTCCAAAGTACAAAAGTACGCAGAAATCAAGCAGTAATTCAAGAAATTTTTTGGTCTTCAGACATTCTTTATTCTGAATCTTTTGTTGCCTGCTTCATCTTTTAATCGACCGTTAGATGATTAAATTAATCTGCGTAAAGCTATGTCATGCTTTTTCATGCAGTGATATTATCTCCATGGCTACAAGGTGTGGTTAATATAGGTCTTGGTGAAACAAGAAAATAATGGTTCTCATTTCTAGTTTTTTTTTTTATTGTTTTTTGGTAGATTTCTCGTCTGTGGGAGCATTTTCTTGCCTTTGAGGATGATGCTAATGTCAAGTTGGTAATTGTCAAGGTACTCTTCTTCCATACTCTAGTTTTATGTATTATATTTAAACTTTCTCAATGAGAAACAAGAAAGAAGAATGTTGATGCACAAAATCAGTGAGGATTTTGGTACAACAGAAAGTGTTAAGTTTGTGACCTTGGCTAGATGACTCCGATCACTAGTGTGGATATGTATGTAAATGGATAGGGACAGGGAAGCAAACACAAGATGTACGTGGTTCACCCAGATTGGCTACGTCCACGGAGTAAAGGAGTTCTCATTAATTGTAAAGGGTTTACACAAGTATATAAGTTCAAGCTCTCCTTTAGTGAGTACTAATGAATGATTTAGTACAAATGACATTAGGAAATATTGCAGGAGAATAATCTCCTTTTATAGAAGAAAGTTTCTAGCTTTGTTTTGACATTGACATGTGTTGTGTTGTGATTGGCTTCTGATGTTAACACGTGTCGCGCTATGATTGGTTTCTGATGTCGACACGTGTCGCACTTTGATTGGCCTCCTGGTTGGAAGAAAACTCTTCTGGGTCATTGACGGTATAACGTTGACTGGTGCTCAGTAGTTTCAGGATTGGTCAAGTATGGTACAAACAAAGAATATTGTCTTAGAATGAATTACTAGCCATATGCAGTTGATCTTTAATTTGGGATATTTGATGTTTGTTAATGTCTAAGCATTTAAGTTATCACTCTTTTTCACAGACCTATGTTGTGTGCTTACATTTTCTTTTGAGTTTTGTATATAAATATTAGCACCAAAGTCTTTGGCTTGATGTTGTGAACCTACAATCCTGTTAAGATGTAAGCTTGTCTTTAGATTCTGTTCGATTTTCTCCAAGAAAGAGGATTTAAGTTTATTGGGAGTGCATGTTTCATACCACTTGCAGCCCCACTTAAAAATTCATCCTGATCATTTTGCTTATAAATGGTTGAGAGCATAGAAGTTTTACAGTCTCTTGGCTTTAAACCAATACCAACTTGGTATTCTTTTTCATTTTCGGCCGGTTTCAGTTTGCTTGCGTAGTGGCAATCCAAAAGGATGGGGATTTGACCTGAAAACATAATTTATTTTGGTGTATAATGTATCGTGATGGATAGAGGCTGTGCTTTTATCCACTAAAGCTTTGATTGAATTAATAATTGAATGATCATACTCCTGTATTCAGCAAGACAGTGAAAGTAAAACATTATGACATGTGTACGATCTGTTTATCTTTTTCTAGGGGAAAGGAAGAGCCTTTTGTGCTGGTGGAGATGTAGCGGCTGTGGTTCGTCAGATTAATGAAGGCACAACTGCTTTTTTTCATCTGTCTTTTCTTTTTCTATTTTTATTGAGCATATTTACTGATCATTAACATCACGTAATGAGCAATAGCTTCAGTTTAGGTGGACACCTAACTGTTATTAAATTTTCCATTTCCCGTTCTGCTTAGCTGTGTGAAAATGTTGAGTATCTATTTGTAAGATGCAGTAAATTAGTTTCAACCTGATATCACCCTGTTGCATTATAACTTAGGAAATTGGAGATTAGCTGCTTATTTTTTTCAAAAGGAGTATACCTTGAATTATTTGCTGGCAACATACAGTAAACCCCAGGTGACTCAGTTCCTTTGTTAAGTGCTGTTTTCATATTAATATTTATTCAGTTCTGGTATCAGAGGTATTATTTCTTAATCAATTTAGCTTTATTTAAAAAAATATGTTTTTCTTACTGTTAGCATGACATCATTGAAGGTTTCAATTCTGGACGGGATTGTCATGGGAGGTGGGGCTGGTGCTTCAATACATGGAAGATTCCGTGTTGCAACTGAGAATTCGGTATGTCTCACTTTATCTAAGGTCTGAAGTTAGGAGTAATTTCGGTATGTCTCCCAGACCCTGCGTAAAGCGGGAGCCTTGTGCACTGGGTACGACCTTTTTTTAATCTTTTTGTTTTCTCTATTTTCCCTCTTTGTTTTAAACTATGGGAAGTTAACTTCTCTTATGTTATCACAGTAGGATAAGACTGAATTACACGTGAAAATTCTGAGTGCACTATATGGAAAATTTCAATGCTCTATCTGTAAGCATTGCAGTTAATTGTCCATTGTGAGATGCTAGTTATTTTGTCACTTCAATATCTTGAAAATAATCTCATTACTTTTTGTTGCACATCAATAATAATTTTGTTGCTTTATATGGATCCAATGTTTCTGTGAATACATTGAAAATCTGTAAGTATGAGTTAACCCGATCAAGGAATGAAGACATAACCTTTCTAGGACTTAAAGAATATAAAACACGTTTCTGTTTCATGGCCAAAGTCCATGGGCTTTGAGATAATATAGTCTGTAAGGCGTATGCTGAAATTGTGTCAAAAAATATTGATGACATATATTGCACATATCAGAGATTAAAATGTAGCATTTCTTTATATTTATGGATGGCTAAGATTTTCTGAGCTAAATGGGGAACTTGTAAAGAACAAGCATGCAAGGAAGGTACATAAGTTCCCATTATAAAAGTGCTAAGGGGATGCATGAATTCCCAAGCTATGTGTATGATTTGAGATTATGGTTTGACCTTTGTATTGGGAAAGAAGAGGAAGGATCTGTTGTTTTCTACAAGTAAAAGCAAGAAATCTGCAGACTGTGTTATTTGTTGCATCGCTGTTGGTATCCCACCGAACAGTCCAGATCTTTTACTGCATTTGGGGAGGCAATTGCAAAGATATCTGTCTTTTTAGTAGCAACTTAATCCCTTGTATTTCTTATGAATCCTTTGCAGGTTTTTGCAATGCCAGAAACTGCTTTGGGACTTTTTCCGGATGTAGGTGCCTCTTATTACTTGTCCAGGCTTCCTGGATTCTTCGGTAATTCTGTAATGTCTCTGGTTTACATGTTTGTTTGACTTCAATAAATAATTTTTTTTTTCCTGTACTGTCTTTTGTATGAAGGGTAAAGTGGGAAGTATTGCATGTGCTCAATCTTATTTACTATCTTTGTTCTCAATTATTGATTGCCCCTTCTCCCCTATGTGCATTGCAGGAGAATATGTTGGTCTTACAGGTACCAGATTGGATGGTGCTGAAATGCTTGCTTGCAGCCTTGCAACACACTTTGTTCCATCAACGGTGTGTTATCTCTAATTATCGTCATATTTTATCTATTCCAATGGTCCTAATTGAAACTTAACTAGAAGAAGATGACCTGATTGGTTAAGGAGTTATGCTGGTTAAGAATCATAACAAGTAGCAGCATGTTATTCCTTCCGTTTGAAACTTGAGTGCTTGTGATTGGTTTATTGACAGAGATTGTCTTTGTTAGAAGAAGCTTTATACAAAGTTGATTCAAGTGATTTTGCCATTATTCAAGCAGTCGTAGATAAATACTCTCACAGTCCAGCTCTGAAGAAGAAAAGTGCGTACTACCGGTTAGTATTTCTGTTCCTTTTTCTTTAACTATTTTTTCTAGGATGTTTTTCTTTTCTTTTTTTTCTTTTAACCGACTGCAATTCTCATGCACAAGTCACTTTGAACTTTCCATTAATGGAATTCACTGTTCTGCGTGATCTTATTTTTCTTCCAATGGATTATCAAGTGGAACTCACAAGATTTTATAACCATTTGGATCACCACAGTGGAAGCATGAACACCATAAAACTTTGGACACCAACTACATTCCTCAGTATATTCGTTATTTTAATGGTTGAAGCACATCTAACAGTTACAATGTCTAAGTTGCTACACACTTAGAAGTTTCTATATGTAAAATTGGTCAAGTTTAACAAATCCGTTGCGTGGTCCAGAAATTGATGTGTCCATTAGTTCAGCTAGACCCATCATTTGTAGAACCGGTTATATATTCTCAAAAATGAAAACCTGGGAATATGTTTTTTGTAATTTTCAGCTGTTTTGAATACAGGATGGATGTTATAGACAAGTGCTTTTCTAGAAGAACTGTAGAAGAAATTGTATCTGCCCTTGTAAGTTGATTTGAATTTAAAATATTGGAAGGCTTGGTTTGATGTTCTCTGCGTTCTGGATCTTTGGAAAGTTTATTACTCTTTTGGCTTGGTAGTTAATTAGTTTATGTTTAGTGTTCAACTTGTAGATTAAGCATGTATACTTTACTTGACGACCTATGATTTGTATTAAAGGAGGATGAGGAGGCTCCAAACGGAGCGGATGCTTGGCTAACTTCAACAATTCATGCTTTAAAGAAGGCATCACCAATGAGTTTGAAGATTTCTTTGAGATCGGTAATTCTACTGCAGGCCTTAAAATTGCAGTTGGTTAATTGTAGCATATCAAAATTACTTATCATTAGTTTGTGTAGAACTGGTATGATACTAGATTGTTTTTTTACTCCTTATACAGGGCAAGAAAAAGATTGCTTGTTATGCACAGGGCAGATGGTATAGGGTTCCATAAGTATATTCTAAAAATATGAATTCCCTCTTCGTCCATAAATTGTTTGTATAACAAAACTAAAATTTGTTAAGCACCTTACATTGGACAAAGTTGAAGGTAGTAAAGTGGAATTCACTATAGTAAGGTGAAATAAAAAGTTATCGCTCACGTATGATGGTTCTGAAAGGCAAATATTTCTTTTTATTTTCTCTTAGCACAAAATGAGGCATTGTATACCACACAAATATCACCTAAAGCTTGGAATTGAAGTTTCATAATACGCTGAGGACAAACATTAAGACACTTTGCGTTGTATGAGATTGAATTGGAAATTTTTTGGGCTTGGTATTAATGTGTTCCTTTCGGCTTTAGATTAGAGAAGGAAGACTTCAGGGAGTTGGTCAGTGCCTTGTTCGTGAATATAGAATGGTTTCACATGTTGTGAAAGGAGAAGTCAGCAAGGACTTCAGAGAGGTTAGCTTGTTCAAATAGTGTATCCACATTGTTTTTGTTTTCTCGGGTGACTCAAGCCTTGCTTCTAATTGCAGGGTTGCAGAGCTTTATTGCTGGACAAGGATAAGAACCCAAAGGTAAATGACATTTTATTACTTTTCTCTGTTGAATAATTGGCCAAGTGCCAAATGGACAAATGTCCAAATGAACTTTCGGCTAAAAAAATATTATAAAGAAAAAGGTGGACAACCTTTCCTTGTTTTAGGGAAGAAAAATGGGAAAAGTTTTCTTTCTTTTTACCACCCGTGACTTATGGTTCTTAATAAGTGTTTTGGTTGCTTTTGTGTGTGGGGTGCATCCGAAAAGAGTGAAGGGAAAGAAGCAGAGAGCTCATTTTCGGTTTGGAGAAGAAAACAGAGAGAAGAAAGAGCTCCTTTTGCAGAGAGCAAGGGAGAGTTGCAGAGAGCCTAAAACAGAAGAAGAAGTTGTTGCTTCATTTGATTAGTAATCATCAACCAAAGTAATTGTTGTTGTAATAGCTTTGAGCTATATGTATAGAGAAGAAATTATTCATTATATTTTCTTCTCTATTTGTTTCTTTGGTGTGTGAGAACTATTGGGTGTATTGGGTTATTTGGGTTGTGAGATTGCCAACACTTTGTAAACTCCCATTTGGTTGATAGTGGATTATTGGGTGAGCTCCTACTGCTCCGAGGACGTACTCCAGTTACACTGACTGTGGAGGAACCTCGTTAAAATCTTGGTGTTATTTTCTATATTGTTCTTGCATTTTCATTTGATAAATTTCCTGTGGGTTAGATTGAGTTGGTTCCATAAGGTTTGGTGCTATCCTAGCACAACAATTGGTATCAGAGCACTAGTTGCTCTTGGGTACTGTCTAGTTGCCAAAGATGTCAGACGGGCAAGATGAGAATCCTTTTGGAAGCACCTCCGGGTTTGCAAGAACTACGGTGCAAAATGCAAAGTTCGAAGTGGAAAAGTTTGATGGCACAAACAACTTCGGGATGTGGCAATGTGAGGTCAAAGATGTGTTGGCTCAACAAGATCTACTTGCCGCTTTGGGAGAGAAGCCGGAAGCTATGTCGAAGTCGGAATGGGAGAAATTAAATTTGTGGGCTTACTCTTCAATTCGGTTGTGCCTTGCAAAAACTCAGAAGTATTTTGTGATGCGGGAGACGGTAGCAAGTGTGTTGTGGCAAAAATTGGAAGACAAGTATATGACGAAGAATGCAGAGAACCGGCTACACTTGAAGAAAAAGCTCTGCCGCTTCCAATACAAAGAAGGTACAAAAATGATTAGACACCTTGATGCTTTTAATAAGTTGATTGCCGACTTGTTAAATTTAGATGAGGATATTAAGGATGAAGATAAGGCCTTAATATTGTTGAATTCCTTGCCGGACTCTTATGAGCATTTTGTTACCACTATTATGCATGGTAAAGAAACTGTGAAATTTGAAGATGTGTCAAATGCCTTGATGAATTATGAAATGAGGCATAGAGATAAAAATCATGATAGTACCTCTGAAGCTTTATTTGTTAGAGGTAGATCATCGGAGAGGAGGTCATCTTCTAGCAGGAAAAAATCACAGTCTCGACCTAGAGGAAACTCTAAAGGTAGAAAACCTTTGGAAAGGGATGAATGTGCCTTTTGTCGTAATAAGGGCCATTGGAAGAAAGATTGTCCAAAATTGAAGACCAAAGGCAAAGAAAGTTCTGAAGCTAATGTTGCTGAGGTTGAAACAGATTTTTCTGATTTTGCTTTAACCACTTCCTCATCATTTGATTGTGCTACTAAGTGGGTGTTGGATACGGGTTGTACTCATCATATGACTCCTCACAAGGATTGGTTTTCAAGCTTGAAAGAGTTTGATGGTGGTGTTGTGTTCATGGGAGATGACAATCCTTGCACAACAAAAGGGATTGGTACAGTTCGTTTGAAGTTGCATGATGGCATGGTTAAAGAGTTGACAGGTGTTCGGTATGTACCGAATTTGAAGAAAAATCTTATTTCTTTGGGTACTTTGGAATCCAAGGGTTTCAGGTTTCATTCAGATGGACAGACATTGAAAGTTACTTATGGTGCACTTGTTGTGATGAAAGCTCCTAGATGTGGCCATTTGTATTTATTGCAGGGAAGCACTGTGACAGGTGAAGCATCTGTAGTCTCTGAAAATATGGGCACATCTGATTCAGATACTACTAGATTGTGGCATATGAGATTAGGCCATGCCGGTGAGAAAGCTCTACAAGGGCTTGTGAAACAAGGTCTTCTAAAAGGTGCCATGACTTGTAAGCTTGATTTCTGTGAGCATTGTGTCTTGGGGAAGCAAACTAGAGTGAAGTTTGGTACTGCTGTACATCAGACGAAGGGCATTCTTGATTATGTGCATTCGGATGTTTGGGGTCCTACAAAGACTCCATCTTTGAGTGGTAGACATTGGTTCGTGACCTTTGTTGATGATTATTCAAGAAGGTCTTGGGTCTACACTATGAAGCACAAGAGTGAGGTGTTAAGCATTTTCTTGGGTTGGAAGAAAATGGTTGAGAACCAGACTGGGAGAAAGATTAAGATTTTGAGATCTGATAATGGTGGTGAATACACATCTGATCCTTTCTTTAAAGTTTGCAAAGAGGAAGGAATTGTGAGACATTTCAGTGTTCGGGGAACTCCACAACAAAATGGAGTTGCAGAAAGATTGAATCGAACCTTGCTTGAGAAGGTTAGATGTATGTTGTCTCAGTCGGGTTTAAGCAAGTCATTTTGGGCAGAAGCAGTTAATTATGCATGTCACATCATCAACCGGTTACCCTCAGCTGCTATTCAGGGTAAGACACCAATGGAGGTATGGACTGGAAAATCTTCTTCTGATTATGACTATATCCGTATTTTTGGTTCACCTGCTTATTTTCATGTGACTGAAAATAAACTTGATCCTAGAGCCAAAAAGGCTATCTTTCTTGGTTTTAGTAGTGGTGTCAAAGGTTACAGGTTGTGGTGCCCAGAGATGAAAAAACTTGTAATCAGCAGAGATGTGACATTTGATGAAGAAAGTATGTTCAAAGACTCTGAGAAAAATGTGAAAGATGTCCAACAGGTGGAGCTTGAGAAAGTTGCCTCTGGTACTTCAAATCCTATTTCCGCTGATGTCGAAGCCACTACAAGTGAAGAAGTTGGAGACCATGAGGATGTTGAAGAAGTTGAACTTGAAGATTCTATTCAAGTTGAAGAGCAAGTTTCACCTCAAGAGTCTATTGCCAAGAACAGAGGAAAGAGACAAATTACCAAGCCAGCTCGGTATAGTGATTATGTTGCTTTTGCTCTTCCTATTATCACTGATGAGATTCCATCCAATTTTGAGGAAGCTATTGAGAGTGATGAGAAGAAAAGGTGGTGCAATGCCATGGGTGATGAGATGAATTCTCTCTTGAAGAACAAGACTTGGGAATTAGCTAAATTGCCTAAGGGCAAGAAAGCGATCGGTTGCAAATGGGTGTATGCCAAGAAGGAAGATGCTGATGAGAAAAGCAATGTGAGATTTAAAGCAAGATTAGTTGCTAAAGGGTATGCACAAAAGGAGGGCATTGACTACAATGAAATCTTTTCTCCGGTTGTGAAACACTCCTCAATTCGCATTATGTTAGCTCTTGTTGCACAGTATGATCTTGAGCTTGTGCAACTTGATGTGAAGACGGCTTTCCTACATGGTGATTTGTATGAAGAGATCTATATGTGTCAACCGGATGGGTATATAGTGAAAGGGAAGGAAAATTTGTTTTGCAAATTGAAGAAATCGCTTTATGGCTTGAAGCAATCTCCAAGGCAATGGTATTTGAGGTTTGATAAATTTATGAGAGGCCAAAATTATTCTAGAAGTCAATATGATCATTGTGTGTACTTCAAGAAGTTGCAAGATGGGTCTTTCATTTATTTATTGATATATGTTGATGATATGTTGATTGCCTCAAAGAATGTTGAAGAGATTGAGAAATTGAAGAAACAAATGAAGAACGAGTTCGAGATGAAGGATCTTGGTGAAGCGAAGAAGATCCTTGGCATGGAGATCACTAGAGATAGAGAGAAAGGTTTGGTCAGTTTGAATAAAAAACAATACCTTGAGAAGTTGATTCGGAAGTTTGGAGTTCATGATTCAACCAAACCGGTTAGTACCCCTTTGGCTCCTCATTTTAAATTGAGTTCTCTACAATGTCCTAAAAATGATAAAGAGAAGTTGCAAATGAAAAGTATACCATATGAAAATTTGGTTGGTAGTTTGATGTATGCAATGGTATGCTCTAGACCGGATATTGCTCATGCAGTTGGCATGGTGAGTCGATATATGCATAATCCAGGTAAAGAGCATTGGCAAGCAGCTAAGTGGATATTGAGGTATCTCCATGGTACTCGAGATGTTGGTTTATGCTTTGAGAGAGATGACTCTGGTATTGGTCATTTTGCAGTTGGTTATGTTGATTCAGATTATGCAGGTGATCTGGATGGAAGGAAGTCTACTACAGGCTATGTGTTTACTATGGCTAAAGGGCCAGTTTGTTGGAGGTCCATTTTGCAGTCGTCTGTTGCCTTGTCTACTACAGAGGCTGAATATATGGCAGTTGCTGAAGCTATAAAGGAGGCCATTTGGATACATGGGCTTATTAGAGATTTGGGGGTTGATCAGAAGCAGGTGGAGGTACATTGTGATAGTCAGAGTGCCATTTATTTGGCTAAGTATCAGGTTCATCATGCGAGGACCAAGCACATAGATGTGCGTTATCACTTTGTTCGTGAAATTGTTGGTGAAGGGGAAATCATTATCCAGAAGATTCCAACGAAAGACAACCCCGCTGATATGTTGACTAAGGTTGTTGGTGTAGCCAAGTTTGTTCACTGTTTGAACTTGGCTCACATTTTGCCTATATAAAGAAGGCGTTGAGCAGTAGGAGTTTTGAAGCATTTTGGCTTATCATGGCGTCTTTCGGAACTTGGCCAAGGTGGAGATTGTTGAATAATTGGCCAAGTGCCAAATGGACAAATGTCCAAATGAACTTTCGGCTAAAAAAATATTATAAAGAAAAAGGTGGACAACCTTTCCTTGTTTTAGGGAAGAAAAATGGGAAAAGTTTTCTTTCTTTTTACCACCCGTGACTTATGGTTCTTAATAAGTGTTTTGGTTGCTTTTGTGTGTGGGGTGCATCCGAAAAGAGTGAAGGGAAAGAAGCAGAGAGCTCATTTTCGGTTTGGAGAAGAAAACAGAGAGAAGAAAGAGCTCATTTTGCAGAGAGCAAGGGAGAGTTGCAGAGAGCCTAAAACAGAAGAAGAAGTTGTTGCTTCATTTGATTAGTAATCATCAACCAAAGTAATTGTTGTTGTAATAGCTTTGAGCTATATGTATAGAGAAGAAATTATTCATTATATTTTCTTCTCTATTTGTTTCTTTGGTGTGTGAGAACTATTGGGTGTATTGGGTTATTTGGGTTGTGAGATTGCCAACACTTTGTAAACTCCCATTTGGTTGATAGTGGATTATTGGGTGAGCTCCTACTGCTCCGAGGACGTACTCCAGTTACACTGACTGTGGAGGAACCTCGTTAAAATCTTGGTGTTATTTTCTATATTGTTCTTGCATTTTCATTTGATAAATTTCCTGTGGGTTAGATTGAGTTGGTTCCATAAGGTTTGGTGCTATCCTAGCACAACATTCTCTTGATAGATCATCTGCCCAAGTAATCAACATATACTGAAGGTGTATAATCATCTAATTATAATCAACAAAAGTATTTAAACATTCTAAATTGACTTATTTTCTGTTAACCTTTACTGGGAACCTAAAACATGAAACATTTAAATCTATGTACGACATTGATGGTTGTGCTACGACAAAGTGGCCCTTGTCTTAGAATGAGGGTATTCTTGCTTTTGCTCATCCTGACTTTTTCATGTTTGGACGCGAAGGCATTGAAACGCCTAATAAATTTTTGCTCTAATGCCAACAGGACAATTAATTTTGGGTGTAGAATCCCTGTTATGTGCTTACTCATCACACGCGCGCGCGCGCACACACACACACACATATCTGGCTGTGTATATATGTCTTTATCATACAAATATGTGTGTATTTTGCGCTTTAATTTTCTTTGGATTCTTCTCTTGGTTCTTCATGCAGTGGGAGCCTTCCAAATTGGAGCTCGTCACAAACCATATGGTCGAGCAATACTTCTCTAAGTTGGATGATGAAGGATGGGAAGAATTAAAGCTCCCTGCAAGATCAAATTTGCCTGCAACTGCCGTTGCCAAGCTTTGAGTACTCCACCGTTTCTACCTACTCAGACCTTGTAACTTGTCAAGGCCATTTAGTTTAAGTTCGCACTTCAGCAGGTACATATAAAAACACCGCCCAAGTTCATGGTAATAAAACCGAATGGCTCGGTAGTAGGCATTTCTTGTTTCAGCCAAATGATATAAATCTGTATACTCATGGTTAAAGCCTATGAACACAAAACTGCACAATGTAGGGAAATTTTATTTGGACCCAATAAACTTATTTCTACACCCATTAAATTTTTGTTAAATTTTATATTTCAATTATGCCCTAAAGAAAATATGGGTGTAGAAAGATATTATCAACTGGCGAAAAATCCAGCCACAATTGGCTACCGGAAATTGGAAAATGGATTGCCGGAGGGTGGAGAAGAACAGCAAAAATATAGTGGAGGGCGGTTGTGGTCTTCGACGACATCAAGAGAATGTGTCGCTAGAAAAGCTAATAAAATCTCATCATACCCTAATTTAGCTCGTTCATAACCTCCATGGCCAAGGTTGAAGGATCCAAGGATTGTGCGTGCGTCCCGAGCTTTTGGAGGAAAGGACAGGCATAGCAAGGTTTGCACCATAAGAGGGTTTCGAGATCGGCGGGTGAGGCTATCGGTACCCACTGCAATCCAATTGTATGATCTTCAAGAAAGGCTTGGTCTTAACCAGCCTAGCAAGGTTGTGGATTGGTTGCTTGATGACGACCATAATCAAGTCCGGTTGTTGCCAGGGTAGGTGGTTGGTGGGTTTATGTGTTTGTGTAATTTTTTCAAGTTTGTAAATTTTGTATTTGAGGGTAAAATGGTAAGTTTGTGGGACAAAATTTCTAAGTTGGGTGTGGAAAGAGGATTAATGGGTTTAAATAAAATTTCCCTACAATGTATCAAGCGAGGCATTCATTTGTCGATATTAATGTTCTTCTTTTATCATCTTTCTGCACGTTTGAATTTGGCAACTGAGATTGAACTTGCTGAGTATTGCAACCGGTAATGCTGATATGCATATTGTACTGGAATGCCTTTCAGTAGTTGAACACAAATGAACAACTTGTTGGTATCATAGTCTGGTTTCACCGTTCAACTACACAAAGAGAGAATATAAAACAGCAGTTCACTTCGTAGGAACTTTATAATTTTTGAGTGTCAATGCATTGGTTTAGACTTGTGTTTTCCATAAAGCCCGGTTGTTGCCTCCTTCTCTCTTTTATTATTTATACTACATATATTTACACCAAGAAGTGGAAGATAAATTTGTATCGAACTTATCACCCACAAAATTCAAACCTACAATATATATAAATTTATACCAAGTGAGGATATATCATTTTTATACCAATTGAGGAAGGAACATGAGGTACAAAGGTACAAACATGAATGCTCTTACCAAGTAAGCTACAAACTTCTCAAAAAGGTATAAAGTATTATTATTATTTTTTTTTCTAAATTTGTTTTCAACTGAACACTCAAATTCATTGGAAATCCCAAAGTCTAAAAACCGAAATTTGAAACTCAAATTTGGGTCTTAACTTCACCAGAGACTTATATTACTGTTTTAAAAATTCTCACTTAGTGCCACTTAGGAATTAAGTTGCTGGCCACCGCGTCGATTAATCCCTTAGCATTTGAAAATTAAGAAAGATCGCCTAGACTGCCTAGACTTAGACATACAATCAATAACTTTCATTTTGCATTTTTTTTTTCAATAAAATGTAAGAGACTTGTTGAATACTTGGATGAACACACATTATATGTTTGTTTCCCATGTTTTCACAATGTTCTAATACTATATAATCTATATGTCATTTTATTTCGCAATTTATGTATCCCCCTACAATTATGTATTTTTTAAGAATAAATATGCACTTATTTTATATGATATATAACAAATTTACTTAAATCCTCTTAGTCCACCTAGGCCCCGCCTGGCAGCTTATGCGCTAGGCCACATCTTATCGACCGACTACTGCTTAGCGTTGTTTAGAACCTTACTTATGTATGAGTTTTAAGTCTCTGGTTTGAGGCAAGTTTGCTTCATTGGATTATACCAAGTGCTGGCTAGCGGGCTCGGTTTCGTGACTCGGCCTCAGTGTGTTTCTTGAGTTGTAGCTCATCGTCTTTAGTGTTGCCTATTTTCTCTTTATTGGGTATCTTGCCACTTTTTATTGGGCTCCATCCTTTATTCCAGTGTTTTGGAGTTGTTGATCGATGGGTGGCTTAAGGTTAATATTGATGGTTCTTGTGCCAACAGACGTGCTGGATTTGGGGGTCCTTTTGCTCTTCGGAGGGTGGGGTACTTAGTGGTTTTGCTTCAAATACGAATTTTGTAAGTTCAATTGTAGCAGAAACTCTTGCCTTTATTGAGGCTGTGCGTATAACTTGGGTCAGAGACTGGAAACATATATGGATTGAAACTGATTCTATGTTGGCTATTCTTTATTTTTTTCAAGGCTCCTAATGCGGTCCCTTGGTTCCTTATCGTGGATTGGAAGACTTGTTTATCTCGACTTTGTAGAATGCAGTTTTTATGTACACATATTTATTGAGAAGAAAATTAGGTTGCTGACTCTTTAGCTTCATTTAGAGCAGATAATTATGCTTATCGTCGATGGACTACGGTTCCGGTTCACAGGTAAATGCCACAACCATGCATGTCAAATTTCCGTCCACATGTAGACAGGTAGTTGTATTAAATGCATGTAAGTACTAGGTTAAATTATTGAGTTTGACAACAAAACTAAATATGTTTTAGAACTAGAAAAATTCGTATTGAACGTTTTAAAAATCTAAATACAAGAGTACAATAATGCAAATAGACAAAGAAACAATACACAGACCAATGTGGTTCAGTTATTGCGATTTTGAATTGGTTTCGGTTTATTGCGATTTTGAATTGGTTTCACCAAACAATGATATTTTTGTTTTATTTTATTTTATATTTATATGGAGAATTGTTATCTAACTATAATACTATGTTTGGATAAGGGAAATAAACTTGAAATTTGAATTAAAGACAAAATTTATAAATTGACATGCATCAATTCCCTTGTTTGGATTTATAAACATAAAAATTTTGAATTTCCGCATGGAAAAAAACTTGGAATTTGGGACCTCTATTTCCCAAGTTTAAATTCCATGTAAATAGGTGTCATTTTCCAATTTCTATGATTGAGAGTTTAAAAACAACAAATTTCGTATTCAATTCCATTGTTCTTTTAGGTTACCCAAACAATAAAATTCACAAATTCTATGGAATAAAATTCCATCATTTTAAAATTTCTTAGTAATCTTAAATTTCTTTATCTAAACATAGTGTAAGTTTCTTTTGTCTCTACCTCTTTTTATATTTTGAGGCCAAATGCTCATTTGGCTCTACGTTTAACCAACAAAGATTGACGCAATTGATTGGAACAACCAACAGTGCATCTCAAATCGCAATTTGATAATTACATGTTTTATTATAAATTCCACTTAAAGTTCAAAAATCATTTCTTTAATTATGTCTAATAAACGATATAATATTTACAAAGTTGGAATTTAAACATTGGAATCATTTACATCACGATAATCTCACAACAATGAAGTTGCACAACCATAATGCGTCTGTTTGGGCCATAAAAAAAATAAGGTCAGCTGTGGGGCTAAACTATTTTTATTTACGCCGAAGTAGCATGACACCATTAACTTTGAAGCTCAATTGGGATCCTATCCCATAACTCAAACGATCACCTCACTCCATCCCAACTCGTTCGATGGTTCAGACATGATTTTTATCAAGGTGCGTCTGTCAAGTAGACGACCAAACTTGGGAATATGTTGCATCCTTAAATGACGATGTAAGCGTCATTTGACATGCTGACATCACCACCTTGCAATCGTGCGAATCGCCACAAGACACTGAAGAAAAAAAATTGATTATGCTATGTTTATTTTAGCAACATCATACATGCATTTAACAATTAAATGGAAGAAGCAAACTTATATCCACTCAAAACAAAACTTTACCCATAAAATTTAAAGCCAACTAATGTGGTGAACTAAAGACTCAGTTGAAATTCACAAAGAGAGTTGAGAGTTCTTATACCTTTGTAGTTCATCTTTGCATAAGCAAAGGATAATTATCTAAAGTGAGGGCCTTCATTCCTCTATTTGCGTTGGACTCTATAGCCTTCATCTTCATCATTTTGGCTCCTTGGATTCTCAAAAGCCACTAAAGAAGGAAGCCTCTACGTTTCGACACTAAAGATGATTGAGGAAGAAGATGAGTGACATGGGAGGAAAAAAATGCAAGCAATCCTCTTCCATGTGGCCGACCTCCTTAAAAGAAAAAAAAAGAGAGAGATATTTTCTCTCTTTGCCTCAAAAAACCCCTAATGAAAGGTGGAGATATAATTCTCCTTATATACAGGGCTTTCAACATAAGTGAAAACCATCTCCCTTCTCATGGTTATGCCTAAAGCCTATGGGCTTTTGGACCTTTTGAGTTTTAGTTACTAAGTTGTCATACAACTTAAGTTAATGAGTTTGACTATTCGAACCCCATTAGGCCTTGAGGTCTAATACTAACTCGAGATCTAAAACAAACTTATTAGTTTTATTAATTAACATATTAATTAATTCTAGCCATAAACAGTTAAACCATTTATTGTCCTTACTCAACTCCGTTGTATTCTTCAATACGATCTTCTCTATATCAATACTCCTAATTATTGTTTGGTTGATAGTTATTCATGTCTACTATTTGATCTGATCCTCTTGTCAATGTACTTCTCAAATCTCATTCATGTGCTCTGGCTAGAGACGCTTAATTATATCATAGAGTATAGGTTAGAGATCCCTTGTTGTACACTCACATGCCTCCATGATTTACTCAACTACAAATTGTTTTCAAGCTCAATACGTATAAACATAAGACTCATATTCTATATGAGTTGAACTAAAACTTACTCTGATGAAAAAAAAAAAAAAAAAAAAAACTAAAACTTACTCCAGTTAAGTAGAAACAATTAGCAGGAGAGAGATTGCAGCCAAAAGAAAGGTGAAAGGAAATTTAGAAAGCATATCTAGGGGTAGATGCAGTTCCACCGATGAAAAGGATATATATCCTGAGCAACACAAAATAAAATAGTACTATACCACCATTGAACCAATATCCGAATCATATATATAAAATTCTAAATCATTAATTAGACCCTCACAATACTAAATATCAGTTCAAATTTTTTTCATGAGAAAATTAACTGTATTTTGCTGTGTGTTTTGAAAAATTAATACAAAACTTGAAAGAAGATAAAACCCTAATTAGCGAGGATCATTAACAAATCCCAAATAGTCCTTCAAATTACAAGGGAAACATGGATATCGTTTCCATGAATTTCCATGCATCTTGAAGATCTTCACCACCTTATCCTTTGTAGAAGATCGGCCATCCATGTGCAACAATGTCAGAAGCTTCTTCACTGGTCCACAAATCAACATTTCCTCCAATACCCTCTCGGTCGGATGAAAATTACATATCAACCATATGATCTTCACTCCAATCTTGGTGGCAGCATTGGAAACATGCAACATTTGTTTAGAAATGGAAACAATGCCCATACCATGTTCCACCAAGGCCTGCCTTCCCTCAGCACATTCACATAACAACTTTATCACTTGTAACATTTTCTCACATTTGGATCTGTTGGAGTCTGGCAGTAGCTCTATGTGTTGATTATTGACTCAAACATGTAGTCAAAGTCCAAATCTTTGGGCTACTTTTGTGGTCAAAATTGTTGGATGGCATGCTACATGTGGGAAACCAAAATTGGATGCACTTATGCCTAATTCTTTTTGACTTGATGTTAGGCCTTTGGCCATTGATGTCTTTGAGAAGCTTTTCTTTGGCTATAAAAGGAGAGCAAGGTGTAGCTCATAAGCATGGAGAAGTAGAGAAGAACAAGGAAGAGAGAAAAATAGCAAGAAGCCATTTGGCATAGAGAAGAATTTTCTCAAATTGTCTTGTTTTGTATTTTTGGTTTTCTCTTCCTATTGTAAGTGTGAGAGCTTGGGGTTATTTGGGTCTTTGGGAAATTGAGTGATAAACACTATTGTATGTTCTCATTGATTATAGTGGAATACTCCGTCGTCTCCAAACTGGATGTAGGCATTGCCGAACCAGTATAAATCTTGGTGTTCTTGTTGGTGTTGTTTTTATTCTGTTCTGTCTTACTATTCACTTACAGTTGAATGCCGCTTCCGCACAACAAGTGGTATCAGAGCCCAGTTCTGTGAATAGTGTTGGTGCTACAGTCTGTGAACAGTGAACTGCTACAGTACCTGTGAACAGTGCCGTATTTGTGAACAGTGCCGAGTAGATGGCTGGAGATAAAGACGAATCTGTAAAGAAGGGGTCAACATCGTCTTCGTCTACATCCAATAGACATCCAACCACTACTACAAGGTTAGAGGTTGATAAATTCAATGGCTCTAATAATTTTGGTATGTGGCAATGTGAAGTTATGGATGTGTTGTATCAACAAGAGTTGGATATGGTTCTGGAAGATAAACCAGAAGATATTGATGACAAGCAGTGGACGCGAATTAATCTTCATGCTTGTGCTGCTATTCGATCGTTCCTTGATAAGGAGTTGAAATACCCGTATATGAAGGAAACTTCAGCTAAGGAGTTATGGACGAAATTGGAGGATAAGTATATGACCAAGAGCGCAGAAAATCGTCTCTTCTTGAAGAAGCGACTCTTCCGATTTCAGTATCGTCCAGGTATCTCTATGCACGAACACCTCAATGATTATAATAAAATACTTGCTGATTTAGCAAACCTTGATGTGAAAATTCCTGACGAGGACAAGGCACTATGTTTGTTAAATTCATTGCCTGATGATTATGATCATTTGACAACTACTCTGTTGTATGGAAAATCCGAGGTGAAACTTGATGAGGTGTCTGCGGCATTGGTGAATCATGAGTGTCGTAAGAAGGAACTGAAGACTCACAATTCACAAACCGAGGCATTTGTTGCAAGGGGTCGAATAGAGGAAAGAAAATCTGGGAAGTGGGGAAAATCTCGTTCAAAGTCACGAGGGAAGTTTCCTGCTAAAGATGAATGTGCTTTTTGTCGCCAAAAGGGTCATTGGAAGAAAGACTGCCCCAAATTGAAGAACAAAGAGAAGGAGAAAGCGGGTTCTGAAGCAAATATTGCAAAATCTGGAGATGATGATGATTTCGAGTTTGCTTTGGCTAGTTCATATGCTGATGGTCACTCAAATGAGTGGATTTTGGATTCAGGTTGCACCTATCATATGTGTCCCATTCGGGAATGGTTTTCTAATTTCAAGGAGCTGGATGGTGGAGTTGTTTTGATGGGTAATAATAATGCCTGCAAAACACAAGGGATAGGCAAAATCTGTTTGAAGATGCATGATGGAACAGTCAGAGAATTAAGTGATGTTCGGTATGTACCGGATATGAAGAAAAATCTTATCTCACTGGGTGCATTGGAATCCAAGGGTCTCAAGATCACCATGGAGGGTGGAGTTCTTAAAGCTGTGTACGGGGCACTGGTGGTGATGAAAGGTACAAGACGAAATAACTTGTATTTCTTGCAGGGGAGTACAGTTATTGGTGGAGCAGCTGTCACCGAAGCTGCTGACGCAGATAGCACAGACACCACGAGGTTATGGCATATGCGTCTTGGGCATGCTGGTGAAAAAGCGTTGCAAGGATTGGTGAAGCAAGGCTTATTGAAAGGTGCAAAGGCATGCAAATTGGAATTCTGTGAGCATTGTGTGTTGGGTAAGCAAACTAGAGTAAAATTTGGCACTGCTATTCACCACACTAAGGGCATTCTTGATTATGTTCACACTGATGTTTGGGGACCTTCCAAGAATGCATCTTGGGGAGGTAGCCATTATTTTGTCTCCTTTGTTGATGACTTCTCTAGAAGAATATGGGTGTACACCATGAAGCGTAAAGATGAAGTCTTGAAGATATTCCTGAAGTGGAAAAAGATGATTGAAACGCAAAGCGGTCGAAAGATCAAGACTCTCAGATCAGACAATGGGGGTGAATATAAGTCTGATCCTTTCTTGAAAGTTTGTCAAGATGAGGGTATTGTGAGGCACTTCACGGTTAGGGAGACACCGCAACAGAATGGGGTGGCGGAGCGCATGAACCGTACTTTGCTTGAGAAAGTTCGGTGTATGTTGTCTAATGCTGGATTAGGCAAGGCGTTTTGGGCTGAGGCACTCACTTATGCAAGCCATCTCATTAATCGATTGCCAGCTGCTGCGAATGAGGGCAAAACGCCCATGGAGGTATGGTCTAGTAAACCTTGTACTGATTACAAGTTTTTACACATATTTGGTTGTTCTGCTTACTATCATGTCAGAGAAAGCAAGTTGGATCCAAGAGCAAAGAAAGCTCTATTTATGGGCTTTAGCATTGGCGTGAAGGGATACCGACTCTGGTGTCCAGATGAGAAGAAATTTGTTGTAAGCAGAGATGTGACTTTTGATGAGGCTGCTATGGTTAATCAGAACAAGCATGAAGGTGAAACTGAAGCGACCAAAACCATGAGGAGCTCAAAGCAGGTGGAGTTACTGAAGACTCCAGTTGTTCCAGTAAGGTCTGATGTTTCAAACACTAGTCCTACAGTTAATTCTGATGATGAGGATGAGGATGATGAAGAGGAGGCACCTACCCAAGAGCCTCCACAGCAACAAGACTATATTGCAACCAGAAGATCGAGAAGGGAAATCCGAAAGCCTGCTCGATTTACTGATATTGTGGCATATGCACTTCCCGTTATTGAAGATGATATTCCATCCGCCTACAAAGAAGCTGTCATGAGTTCAGAGTGCGAGTTGTGGAAGAAATCTATGGATGAGGAGATGAAATCTCTTCATAAAAATGAGACTTGGAATCTGGTTCAGTTACCAAAAGGGAAGAAAGCAATTGGTTGTAAATGGGTGTATGCCAAAAAGATGGAATCTTTGGGAAAAGACAATGTAAGATTCAAAGCCAGATTGGTAGCTAAAGGCTATGCTCAGAAGGAAGGCATTGACTACAATGAGGTATTTTCTCCTGTAGTAAAACATTCTTCTATTCGTATTCTGTTGGCTTTGGTTGTGCAGTTTGACCTTGAGTTGGCCCAACTTGATGTCAAGACTGCGTTCTTACATGGTGATTTGGAGGAAGAGATTTATATGTCTCAGCCAGAAGGTTTTAAGGTTGCTGGAAAGGAAAATTGGGTTTGCAAATTGGAAAAATCATTGTATGGCTTGAAGCAGTCTCCAAGACAATGGTACAAGCGATTTGATAGATTTATGATCGGGCAGAAGTACACAAGAAGTCACTATGACCATTGTATATACTTTCGCAAACTACAAGATGGAACCTTCATTTATCTGCTTTTATATGTTGATGATATGCTTATAGCATGTAAGAGCAAAGTGGAGATTACAAGGTTGAAGACTCAACTAAGTAATGAATTTGAGATGAAGGACTTGGGAGAAGCTCGGAAGATACTAGGTATGGAAATTGAAAGAGATAGAGCGAAGGGCAAGATTAGTCTGTGTCAGAAGCAGTATTTGAAGAAGGTACTACAACGTTTCAGGATGAATGAAAATTCAAAACCGGTTAGTACACCTCTTGCCTCTCATTTCAAACTTAGCGCTTCTATGTCTCCTAAAACTGTTGAAGAGAGTCAGTACATGGCTCAAATTCCTTATGCAAATGTTGTTGGTAGTTTGATGTATGCTATGGTGTGTACTAGGCCTGATATTTCACAAGCTGTTAGCATTGTCAGTAGATATATGCATAATCCAGGAAAAGGGCATTGGCAAGCTGTGAAATGGATTCTACGGTATATTCTGGGTACTGTGGATGTTGGTTTATTGTTCCAGCAGGATAAAGTTACTGGTAAATGTGTTGTTGGATATGTGGATTCTGATTACGCAGGTGATTTGGACAAGCGTAGGTCCACTACTGGTTTTGTATTCTCTATTGCTGGAGGTCCAGTAAGTTGGAGGTCGATTCTGCAATCTACAGTTGCTTTGTCGACTACTGAGGCAGAATACATGGCTGTGACAGAAGCTATAAAGGAAGCCATCTGGCTTCAAGGGTTGCTTGATGACTTAGGGGTTCAACAAGACCATGTGGATGTTCATTGTGACAGTCAGAGTGCTATTCATTTAGCAAAGAATCAAGTTCATCATGCACGTACGAAACACATTGACGTGAGGTTCCATTTTGTTCGTGAGATTATTGATGAGGGAGATATTCTTCTTCAGAAGATTGGGACCGCTAACAATCCTGCAGATATGTTAACAAAGCCAGTTTCGTTGCACAAGTTTAAGCACTGCTTAGACTTGATTGGCATTTGTAAAATTTGTTGATTGCCCCATGGGGGATTGGGAGACGACTATTTGGAGTTCTACTTAGAGGGTTTGAGTCAAGGTGGAGATTGTTGATTATTGACTCAAACATGTAGTCAAAGTCCAAATCTTTGGGCTACTTTTGTGGTCAAAATTGTTGGATGGCATGCTACATGTGGGAAACCAAAATTGGATGCACTTATGCCTAATTCTTTTTGACTTGATGTTAGGCCTTTGGCCATTGATGTCTTTGAGAAGCTTTTCTTTGGCTATAAAAGGAGAGCAAGGTGTAGCTCATAAGCATGGAGAAGTAGAGAAGAACAAGGAAGAGAGAAAAATAGCAAGAAGCCATTTGGCATAGAGAAGAATTTTCTCAAATTGTCTTGTTTTGTATTTTTGGTTTTCTCTTCCTATTGTAAGTGTGAGAGCTTGGGGTTATTTGGGTCTTTGGGAAATTGAGTGATAAACACTATTGTATGTTCTCATTGATTATAGTGGAATACTCCGTCGTCTCCAAACTGGATGTAGGCATTGCCGAACCAGTATAAATCTTGGTGTTCTTGTTGGTGTTGTTTTTATTCTGTTCTGTCTTACTATTCACTTACAGTTGAATGCCGCTTCCGCACAACACTATGAGGACACAAACTGCACCCGCTTCAATTGCCCTCAGCCTGTTTTTCTTTGATGCTGTCAATATTTCTATCAAGACTTCCAAGGCACATGAACTTGCTTTGCTACATATTTCATCCGAAACAAGCTCCAACAAGGATTTAAAAAAATCTGTACCTTGATCTTGTATCACGAAGCTCCAATCATACTGGGTTTTCGCCATCTTCTTGAATATGGTAATGGTATGGAGCCGTGCCTCAGTGCTTCCTCGCTGAAGCATGATGGCCATTGATCTGGTTGATTCTTGCTTCGATAACAATTTAAATGTTTTCCCTTCTTCCAATATGGGAAGTTGGTGAAGAGTACAAAGAGCCTCCTCACAAGCTCTAAAAGTAGTGAAATCCGAGCTCTCCAAGAGAATTTGTTCAAGAATTTGGACAAGAACTTCGACCCCGTTTGATCGAATAAAATCATTTTGCGTCTCGTCATCTATCTCGATGATGGAACGAAGTTTCTTAATCGGATTTACCTTGAATGGGGATGACACGATTGTGTTGAGAAGCGCTTGAATTTCGTCATGTTTATTTGAAGGCCTTGGTGTAGATGATGTTGAGCAAATAGCTTTTTTCGCATCCTCTTTGGTTTGCCATGCAACAATGAGCCTCTTGAGGGTGTGGTTTGGAATCATGTCGAAATTCTCAACGCTTTGCATTGTGGCAGGACAAGTTTTCTTCTTGTAGGAGAAGAACCATTTCTCAATGTTGTTACGCTCGTAGGTGACACCAGTGGAGATGGTGACGGGATCTTTCATGAGCTCCATAGAAATGGGACATCTGAAATGGTACGGAGGAAAGTCGTCCATGGCTGAATGATCTGCAGGTGTTTTTCTCTCTGATATCTCAAGATCCTCCATTGCAAAATCAAAGAGAAGTTGAGGAGGTTATGACTGGTGAGGTTATTAACAATACTGAGATCTCCTCTCTCTCTCACACACACACACATATATAAAGTGAGGGGAGGAAGGTGTGGAAGTCCAAAAAAAGGGAAAAATTCAAAGTCAATATACGGATATGCATTTGGTAGCTATCCCTAGCTGTAACATTAAATCTACAAGTAAGCACAGGAAAGTTTCTTTGTTTCGAATTTATTTTAAAAATTTTTAATTTAAATTTAAGTCTAATTAAGTACCATAAGTCTACCATAGTTGTGGTGATATTCCTATCTGACCCATTTCTTTTTGTTATTTTGCTTTCTTATCCAAAAATCTAATAATTTTATGAGATATATCCACCGCTGGAATAAACGCTTCTGCTTGGTAATACATGGTAAGTAGCTTGACCGCAAAAATAAAACGATGGTAAGAACACCATGGCAAATTGACTAGGAGTTACTTTGTTCATGCATGTGTTTGGTTGACCATGTTTAAGATTAACTTCCTTTTCAGAAAATTCAAATTAAAAGAAACGGCCGGCGCGATTAATAAAAAAGGAAAAAAGCATGCCAGTGATAATTTTGCTGGTTCACAAATATGGCATTAACATAATATTTGAGTACATTTATTTGCAGGTTAGATGTATATACAATGAGGAGCCAATTAATTTACAGCAAAATTAAATTTTTGGAAAAATCAAATATATATAATATGAAATCGGCACATTCCTGGTAGTAACATCAATGAAAAATAATTATATCTTTAATTCCAGATTTGGTTGTGACAGCATTGTAATGACTGATCAGGGAACAGGTCTCATTTTATCCAATGAATATGGATTTTGTTGAGAATGAATTTCACATCAAGAAATTAAAGCCTTGTTTAAAACACTTACCATGTAATGTATTATTTTACGTATTACAATAGGAGTGGACAACAATGGTGAGAATTTCTAATAAGAGGATCAATCTAACTTGAGGCAAACAATGAAATGACATGCACCTTTAAGCCCAAGTGTCTTGAAGCTCTTTATCCTTAAGCACATATGAGATTAGGTTATGTTTATTCAAGTGACCTTTGTAGGCCTTTAATTGGCTCCGCATGTGGTGAACGACATGATTGATATGTTTTACTTCTAAAGTATATTTATAAAATACAACAAATGTATGTGATAATTTAAGTGAAATTGTTATGCCACATGACAGTGTATCAAGTATATCGAAAAATCTCTCATAGTGCAGGCTAAACCTTGATGATTTGAATTCACAGCTCATCTGGAGATCAGGGGTCCTTTTTCTAATAAGATAGGGCATAGGAAAGATTTTATAAGTTTTGGCGTGGGAAAACAAAATAAACATAAATATCCAACCGTTTTGAGAGTTGACTTTAAAAAGGTTGGGCACTATTGCAATAGATATATAACCACTAACACCTACATCATACGTTGCGCGCACAAGACATGCATGGGTTGAATCTCCAGTTTTCTCTTTCCTTTTTTTTTTCTTTTTTAAAAATTATAACTTATCATATTAAAAGATGGAGAGTATTCAACTATATCTATGAATTTTCTACATATTTCAAATCAATCTCACAAAACATACGGCGAATACTGCGAGGCTAACATGTTCTCAATTAAGTGTGTACTTTTTATAAATTATAATATTAGGAATATGACGGAACGAAAGACCAAGATGTTTTTATATTCAATAACTTTTAGCTACCAACGGTTGAGGTGCCTTTTGCTGACAATGATATATACCATCCAACTCTCCAGGTGAAATCTGATCAAATTCAATAAATAAAAAAATTGGAGTTGGATCAACAAATTTTTATTTCTAAAGTTTATTATTATTAAGGGAGTTGGATCAGCAATGTTTGACAGGATAATAGAAAAATAGAGCTTTTAACAAAAAAAATCATTGGTTTTGTTTAAATAATAGAAAATTGGAGCTAATGATCAAGCTAGTTGATAAAAATCATTGGTTTTGTTTAATCGGGTCCAATAGTACATGGTATCCAAAAGAGAGCTACACAAGTTGACAATCTTTTTAATCTTAATTTTATTACGAGCGACATTTTATATTAATTTATATCAAGAGAAGAGGGAAGTATTTAAACTCGAAACACAGTGGTTGAAGAAGAAAATTTTAATTTTCAGGACAATCTGCAGGTACTGATAAATTTGAGTATAAAATGCCTTAGTTCTTTCTAATAAAAAAGAAAAAGAAAACTGATTTAGTTTCTTCAAATGTCTACATTTAAACTATAGGGAAGCTCAAACACTATTTTCTCGAACGCTATTTTACTAAAGGTAATGCTAGAGAGCTTGAATTCTTAAACTAAGTTTTGTGCATAAAATAGTTCGCCAATCATATGTGTAGTATGTAAATGTACGTAAATCTATGGAATTGTATACAAAAGGTTTAGAGAGAGAATAGCTCAGAGAAGAGAGAGAGAGAGAGAATGAAAGTTCTTGATATATTTCTTGATCACTAAGTAATATAGATGTTGAGATATTTTTACACTTTCAACAACAAGGCTAACTGCCTTAATTTACAGAACTTCTAATCTAATTACAAGTGTCAACATCTTATACATCAACTTCTATACTTTATCATCCCCCTGCAAACTCATGCTTGGATGAACGAAGCACGAGATTGTTACAGTGAGTATGAAACAAAGGAGAACTCAAGCCTTTAGTCAGAATGTCAATAAACTACTCTTTGGATGAGACAAACTTAACAGATAGCTGTTTTTTTGCAACCCTTTCCCTCACAAAATGAACATCAATCTCAATGTGCTTAGTGCGTTGATGTTGAACTGGATTAAAAGGCAAAGCAATAGCGGACAAATTATCACATAATAAAACAGGTGTAGAAGGTGAATGAACCTGTAAAAATGCTAACAATTGTTGGATCCAGTCTAATTCAGCAAAGGTGGATGACAGAGCTCGGTATTTAGCCTCTGTGGAGGATTGTGATACTGTCAATTGTTTCTTAGAAGACTAAGAAATAGGACTATTCCCTAAAAACACAACTAAGCCAGTAGTAGACCGTCGGTCATTAGGGTCTCCTGCCCAGTTAGCATCACTAAAAGCCTTTAATTGAAGGGATCCTCTAGAATAACATATGCCATGATGTGGGGTTCCCTTTAAGTACCTCAAAATTCGTTTGACTGCTGTAAAGTGAGCAACCATAGGTGTTTGCATGAACTGACACACTTGGTGGACTGAGAAGGCTATATCAGGTCGCGTAAATGTGAGGTACTGCAATGCACCTACCACACTTCTGTACAAAGTCGAGTTGGGATAAAGATTACCATTATCCTTGGGAAGTCTGTTGTAGGGCAAACAAGGAGTGTCACAGGGTTAGAAAATCCAACACATATTTAGATTGAGACAAAAATAAACCAGTTGCAGTTCTTGAAATTTGAATGCCCAGAAAGAAATGCAAATCCCCTAAATCCTTGATGTCAAACTCAGTTGTTAATGCGGTAATAACCTGTTGCATATTTGCAGATGCACTCCCTGTGATGATAATATCATCCACATAGAGCAAGAGAATGACAATACCATAATCAACCTTTTTAACAAAGAGAGAAGAATCAAAATAGGTGTTTTGAAACCCCAATTGAGGCAAAAACTTTGTGAATCGATCATTCCAAGCTCTGGGAGCTTACTTAAGCCCATATAGAGATTTATGGAGCTTGCAAACTAGAGTAGGATGATTAACATCTGCAAAACCAGGAGGCTGGGCTATGTACACTTCTTCTTCTAAAATGCCATGTAAAAAGGCATTTTTTTACATCTAATTGCCTAAGAGACCAACCAAACTGAGCTGTAAGAGCCAATACTAACCTAACAGTTGTAGGTTTAACCATAGGGCTGAATGTTTCCCCATAGTCAATTCCAGGTTCTTAACTGAACCTTTTAGCTACTAATCTAGCTTTATGTCTTGCAATAGTACCATCAGAATGTCTCTTGATCTTGAATATCCACTTACACTGCACCAAGTTCTTTGTGGAAGGTAATACCACCAGACTCCAGGTACCTTGTTTATGCAAAGCACTAACTTCCTTTTGCATAGCCTTAAAACAAATTGGATCCTTAATTGTAGATTTGTAGGAAGTTGGTTCAATGAAAGATAAATCATTACCCTCAGACTCCTGAACCGTAGCTAACAAAGCTCTTTTCTTGATAATACCACTCTTGCTCCGAGTTTGCATAAGATGCAAATTAAATGGGGGAACCTCTAACACCACTTGCAAAGTATCAGGACCAAATGGTTATTCTGGTAAAACATCAGAACTATTGACATGTGCCACATGGACTTGAGGACTAGAAGGGGAAGAACCAGTAATGGACTGAGAGGACATTGGTGATGAAGGAATAGGAGAGAGTGATATAGGAGGATTAGCAGGTAAAGATGAAGAGTCACAAGATGAATGAGATGATAGGGATATTCAAGAGGAATGAGAAGTAGGCACATGCAAAACAACATTATCATTGGAAATTACAGGTGCAGGATGATATGAACTGTGAATAACAAAAGGTAAAGATGATGTTTTATTGTGGACCAACAAGTCTATGTAAGGAAATTGATTCTCATCAAATACCACATGCCTAGAGATATTAATTCTCTGTGTAGGAACCTCATAACATATATAGCCTTTATATTTGGTAGCATACCCCAGAAAAATACATTTGGTAGTTTTGGCTTGTAATTTAGTGTCATTATAAGGCTTTAACAATGGATAACAAGCACATCTAAATATTCGGAGATGTGAAATAACAGGAATATGTCCAAACAAGAGTTCAAAAGGAGATTTATTTCTAAGCACAGAAGTGGGCATTCTATTAATGAGGTATATAGATGTTTGACATGCATAAGACCAAAAACTTGCAGGTAACCTAGCTATTTGTAACAGGGTCAAAGTTGTTTCAATAATATGCCTATGCTTTCACTCAGCTAAACCATTTTGTTCGAGTGTGTTAGGGCAAGAAATTTGATGGGTAATGTCTTTGTCTATAAGGAATGACTGAAATGCCTTACTCACATACTTTCCCCTGCCATCACTCTGTAGGATTTGAATAGTGGTTGCAAACTAAGTAAGAACAAAAGAATAGAATGCAACAAATGTAGCAAAGACATCAGATTTATTGATCAATGGAAACAGCCAACAGTGTCTTGTACATTCGTCAATAAAAGTCACATAATATATGTAACCATAAATGGAAACAGAAGGAGATGGACCCCAAAGATCACTGTGAACAACATCAAAAGGTTTTACAGCCTTATTGGTACTTAGGGAAAAGGGAAGTTTACAAAACTTACCCTCCAAACAACTAGAACACATTACAGGTAAAGAAGGTTTTGAACAAGGGATATTAGCTTATTTTAACATAAAAAAAAAAACAATGTTATTATATGGATGACCTAGTCTATTGTGCCAAGTGGTAGAATGAATATGTTGACCAAGAAATGCTTTAGCTTGAGTTGGAACGGAATGTGTTGCATGAGAGGATGTAGAAAGGCAAGGGATGGGATAAAGTCCATTACTGCACATTCCTTTGTAAATGATCCCCCCTGTGGCCTTGTCCTGAATCCAGAAACAAAAGGCATAAAAAATGAGCCAGCAATTATTATCTAAACAGATTCGATGCATAGATAAAAAGTTTTGTGTCAACTTAGGAACATGTAGTACATAGTTGAGCTTAATCAGATACATATAATTTAGTTTAGAAACATTAAGAACTGTACTACCAATATAAGACACAGGCAAACCTTTACCATTGGCAGTTTAAATGATCTCAGAGGTAGGATATGGAGATGCCAGAGATAGATTGCTCAGTTCTGCAGTCATGTGATTAGTAGCTCCAGAGTCAGTGAGCCACACTTGAGGACTAGAAGAAGAAGTAGATGGTGCTGAAGATGGCTAAGTCATCATAGTATGTAAAGCTTGTGGAGATTGTTGTTGAGGAAGAAAATGTGGAGACTGCATTTGTCACGCCCCGATCCCGACATACGTCCAGGATCGACACGTGACGTCACCAAATACTCTTATATCTCACATAACCTGCCTCCGGGATATGGCAAATCACAACTCGAGAATCGAATTTCAAAGTAATTTTTCGTTTACTCTATGGCTGCATCTAACCTCCTCGTTAGATTGCTTACGTACCCTCAATAGGGATCAAGTCATTCGTAGTTCACTTATCACAAAATCAGACATTTATTCCACTAAGTTCAAGCATAGCATTCCTCAATCATTTATTATAACCTGACAACATGTAAAATCCTGGACTCAGGCTACATAACCAATCCCCATGAAAACATGATTTCTCTCCCATCCAACTTATAAATCATTATGTCTCATCATGATATCGCAATTCACAACATACATCATATTTAAGAACCGACGAAACACAAAACCATTCTCTAGCCGCATTAATTAATTAATTTGATCAAAGTAACAACAATTATTTCCATATCTTCTAAATTCATACCTTATGAAATCATAATCGAATCGTAGAAAATCCTGAAAGAGTCTCTCAGAAGTCCAACATCTTTTCTAACTCAATTAACAAGATTCTCGAAACCATTGACACAATCATATTCATTAGTCATAAAGTTCAACGAGTCTAATCATAATTACCATAACCATAACCAACATCATCCATAATCACATCAATCAATAATGCCAACCATCACATCATCAATAACACATACAACACGTCGAAATGCAGGGCTAGAGCGACACAGCTCGGCTGAAGACTACATCTCTGGAAAAGGGGATTTTGAACCACCCAACGGAACCAAGGCACCAAAAGGGATTCGGGACCATCACTCAATGGAATCGCAGAGTAGAAGGGATAACAGACCACCACTCAACAGAATCCAAATCAGGATACGATTCCGGACCATCACTCAATGGAATCGCAGAGTAGAAATGATTCCAGACCACCACTCAACGGAATCCAACAACATCGGGTTCCGAACTACTCAACGGAACCAAAATATCCCACGGTTTCTCATAATTACCCAGACCTGTTGCATGTGAAATAAGTGCCTACAACATGGAAATGGTGCATCGGGCAAACAACAACTCAGATAAGCTGCGAAGCTCATGTGAGCGTCAATAATACAAACTAGGCGACAATAATGATAAAACCAACCATCAATCACATTTTATAAACTTTGAATATAAATAATTCATAAGAAATTAATACGAAACCTTTGCAACTCCAAAGGAGTCACACGGACATCCAACGGCTTTTCTAAATCAAACTCAAAGTTCTCGAAGCCAAAATTCACAGATACACTCAAAACTAAAGCTAGAGAGACGTCGTTCAACCGAAGCCTACGCAAGTAACCAAATAGGCAGTGGCCCCCCAAAACGGATCAACCAAGCAGAGCCACCCTTGAGAAAGTAACCAAGTAGGTAGTGACCTCGTAATACGGATTAACCAAGCAGAATCACCCCTGAGAAAATAATCAAATAGGTAGTGACCCCCCAATATGGATTAACCAAGCAGAGTCACTCCTATAACTATTGGAAAGTGATCACCTAATGCGGATTAACCAAGCATGATCACGTTTAAATGTGTATGGCCATACCCAGGATATAAGGATCACCCAACGCGGATTAACCAAGCACGATCCACAAATAGTATGGTCCCCTAACGTGGATTAACCAAGCAGGACCATCCATGTACCATTGCTATGTGGTGCAGCCTCGGTGTCACCTAACCTGTGTGACACTAGGGTAACGGTCCCCTACTAGCCCTCGCATTTCTTAACATTTCAAATGTATATTTATAACACAATTCATAAACATTTCAATATGCACTTCAAATCACCTTTTCACAAATATTACCAATCTATGAATCAATTCACATTTGATAAAATAGATTGATGGCCAATTATAAAAGAATCACATTTTCATAGAAAACACATATATGAAACCAAGTCACATTTTCATACTAGTAACCATACATATTATTTCTCATCTAAGCAATCAACATCGTAAGGTTCTATTCATATGCTTCCTTCTTTCTCTATCCTTTAATAACACAACATAAAGTTAATGGTTTTCAACTTAAAATACTACCTCTTCACTCTTGCCACTATCCCTTTTTGACATGTATATGCGGCAAATATATATATTAAGAGAAATTGTTCGTTTACTAATAATTTGAATATAAATACTAGTAAACATTATAAACTCTTAAACCCCAACCAAAATCACTCAAATAACCACAAAATTAACAAGGATGTTATTTCAACTAGAATTCCCTTCTAGGTTTAGATGCTTGGTAACGAAAGAAGCATTTCATATAACAGAACCCTGAATCCAGAAGGTAATACCATTTGCTTGTTAATCGATATAACAAAACAGTGGTTTGGTTTAACTCAATTTAATAACCTTATCAATAATAGAACTTAATAAGGATCCGCATTAACATTTGGTTGTTTACTAACAATTAAGTTTCAGCATCCACATACAACAATTTCATAGAACAAACTAAGCGTAAGTTCTCTTGGGTATTAAATAAAGCACCTTGCAAGCATACATGAATTTATCTACTTAACCAAAAATATCCACTTGCCAGCACCCACAGTTTCACTCTTTAACACCAAAAAATATCAACAACCACAATCATACAGATCAATAGAATTCTAAATTTATATAAAAACCTCACCACTAGCTAGCACCCTTTGTTGTTGTTGTTGCAATTGGATGACCACCGCTGCAAATTAAAGCGAGATTCTCCCTTCGCGACTCTGCCTCAGAGCAAGAGTGAGAGTGTGGACTTCCCCCCTTAATATTTTACAATTATGGGGATTTAAGTTTTTGAGAATCCTCTTCCTTCTTGAGACTTGGAGTTGATGAGATCATTTGGGAGTAGAAAACATAGAGAGTTCCAGAGAGTTCCTCCCCTTATTTTCTAATTGGTCCACAAATATTACTCACCTCTCCTCGGCCCAATTTCCCACATGGTAGGGGTTTAACTCATTTAAAAACTATAGTTTTGTAGAACAACTTCAAATGTCTGCAACTATACCGTTATAATCCAGACTCACAAACGGCTTTCGCTTATGCGCTCGTGGCTTTGAGATCTATTCGAAAATATAAATCGTGACCTTGAAAGATCTACGGATTTTAGATAATTAATTTCCAAACTTCTACCCTTATAACTAGTTTAATTAAAACCTAATTTCAAATAAATTAATATAAATTGCAGAAAAATAATATAAAACCTCAATAATACAAATATGTAGATTATAACAGTGAAATCCAGGGACGGGATTTCACAGCATTGGTGAGTGCTGAAATGAAGCATTATAATGTGGAGCACCATAGGTGGAGGAGTGCCCTTGAGAAGGATATAACTGTCGAGTAGAACCTCCAAAATTAGGACCCTTGTCATTGTAAAAACAGTACCATGTGCTATGATTGTGCTTGCCACAAATTTGACATTTGTCTCTATCCGGAGGTTTAGACTAACAGAATGGAGCTGTGTGTCCATTAGCATTACAGATTTGACAAGTAGGCAGCAATGGTGCACTTAGATTACCAAAATATTGGACTGGGGGTTGACTAAGTATGCCTGGATGTGGTGTAGGAAGCACATGGGTTTGAGTAGACTGTTTGGGGGAATAGAACCGAACCCCTTGATTAAACCAACCTTTTCCCTTGTTTTTATTCCCATTAAACTGCTTATAGCCCCCATAAAAGAATTGAGATTGTCCAAATGCATTAGAAGATTGACCCATTCCAGAATGAGAGACATTATTGGCAACCATTGCAGTAATAAAGGGTGTAGTTGTAGAGTTTTCAATAGTGATATCTTCAACTAGCAACTGAGATCGAAACTCTTTAAGGGAGTTCACATTCTCACGACCCCGAATAACACATCGAAATGTGTTGTATTCAGAGGGTAACCCATTAAGAGCAAGGATAACTATGTCCTTATTAGCAAAATAAACCTCTGCAGCAGCTAAGTAATCTCTAGCTTCTTTAATTCGATGAAGATACTGAGACACAGAATCATAACCTTTCTTAATTGTCTGAAGATTAGACTTCATTTGAAAAATACTAGTCTTAGACACAGTGGAGAACTGCTCTTTTAAACGAGTCCAAAGACCTCAAGAGGTCGTACTACCAATTGCACAGGACAAAGTAACAGGTGACAAAGTAGCAATGATCAATTGCATTATAGCCCTATCATGCATTTTCCAAACTACAAATTCATTTGTTTCAACGGAAGTAGTAGAGCCAGAGTGTATACCAGATTCACCAGAAGGAACAGGATGTTGAGCAGGATAAGGGTGCGAGCCATCAACAAACCCCATAATACCATTGCTCTCTAACAAAAGTTGTATCTGAAAGTGCCAATTGGGGTAATTGGAGTCATCCAATTTGACATTCACCAAAGTCGAGATGGTGGAGATTAAAGCCGTGATCGAAGATTGCACAAGTTGAAGTTGAGTTGCAATCACCATTGAAATTTCGTTTGAAAAACTCAGTGAGGAATTATAACAAACAGTTGGTATGCAAGATTGAAGGAAATAGAGAAGATGATCGAAGAAGATCATGATCAACCAAGAAACCTTAGAAATCCAATTAACAAGAAGACGAAGAGAATTAGGGATACCGAAGACAAATTGATGAGTGCGAAGACACCTTCGAACCGAGCGAAAGCAGAGGAGAATGATCGAAGATTAGCGCAGGCAACAATGGCTCTGATACCATGTAAATGTAAGTAAATCTATGGAATTGTATACAAAAGGTTTAGAGAGAGAATAGCTCAAAGAAGAGAGAGAGAGAGAATGAAAGTTCTTGATATATTTCTTGATCACTAAGTAATACAGATGTTGAGATATGTTTGTATCATATTTAGGGTCTCCGTATTTAGACATCGTATAAATACTTGGGGGACTCAAATGTAATTATGTAATAAATGAAGGGGAAAATATGTAATAAGTAATGAGCCCTTATTCTATAAAGGGATTCCTCAATCTCTTCATTAGGGGAGGTCAAGGTTTAGACCATGGGAAGAGAGAAAACATCTCAAAAAGGGCAAACATAGAAAATAGGCTGGAGAGCACACTGCCTCTAGCCTTCTTGTATATTCACCATTTAGAGAAATACAATCAACATCAGTGTGGACGTAGCTCAAACATTGGGATGAACCATGATACATCTTATGTTCTTTACTTTCTTGCACATTCACGGTCGAATTTATGTTGTTCTAAGACCCCTCCGGTTTTGTGCATCAACATTTGGCGCCGTCTGTGGGAAATGACATGAAAAGCTATGTCGGTTCTTTTTCATTTTTTCATCTCACCACTGTGAAACCTCACCACAATATCCACCGTGAATCTGCAAAAACCTAAGAGATCATATACCCACACACTCTCTCTACAATATACTCACACTCTTCGTACTCTCCCATCCATCTTTCAAATTCACCAACCAACCAGACACTGACGCGGGCGAATCTCATCTGAATCCTCTAGCTTCGAAGTTCGATCCGAACAAGGTCATCCTCCATGTCGAAACAGACCTATAGAGTGTGCTTCTGCTTCTAGCGGTGCTTCAAGCTCGCCGTCAAGGAAGCACCGCCGACGATCAAGACCAGTTCTCTATCCCTCTCTCTCTACAAATCAGTAATGGAGTGAGAAGCAGCATGAGCCTACACTTCTTCAATAATCCACTGGGGCACGTGATTTAATAAACTTGTGATATCGATCTTCACATCATAAAGATGGTTGTGGGGAAGTATTCCCGAGCTGATGGAAAGAAGTCGTGAAATTGCTGTTTAACGACTAGTCTGGTTGTTGTTGTTGCGTGACATCCTGCTCTCTCTCTTCCACCTGAGCACCACCTACCTCGCGAGGTCAGCATCCGCCACTGCCTCCACTATCAGATCTCCACATCACCATTGCCTTCAGGAATGCTAAGGAATGTGAAGCATCGAGTGAACCAAGTAGTGATATTCCTGGTCATGCGGAAACGAGGAAAGTGCAGTGGACAGATGTCCTTTCTGGCTCCATCAGCAATAAGCTTCCCTTTCAACCTTTCGCCCATAGCGGCTCTATATACCAACAGGAGTTTTGGTGTTATTAATATCTTTGTTAGGGGTGCTTTTGGAGACTTCATGGGCGGAAGAGCAGCTTGTAAATCTGACCAGGCTGCACATGTTCATGGATGAACTTCCCGATATGCCCCTACTCAAAGGCTTTGATGTTGTCGATGATGTTCCCAAACCCAAGTCATTAAAAATTGGCATGTACAGGAAAAAATAGGTGCGGTAAAGGCAAGCCATTAGAAGATGCCATCAACTTTTGAAAAAGAAAACTTTCATCATGCATGTTCCCACTTTTCTGAAGAAGCCACTAGAAAAGCGGAAATAAGATTCCTGTTCTCATAATAATTCATTATTCCCTTGTCTGCCATCTGCCAAAAGAAAGAAAAATAAAGAGAAAGGAAAAGGTAAAACATTCAGTAGGCGCAGTACGCACATGGAAAAAGATTTGTAATGATCCAGTACGCACCAACAATCTGCAACTGTCGACCACCCACATGGAAAAAGATAAGCACTTTATCTTTGGGTTGATTTGTTTAAAATTATCATTGTTTATTTAATATCTTATTATTTTTGTCATGATGACTAATTATAAAATAATAATTTTATTATTTTTATGTCATGATGACTTATGATTAAATAATATTATTTCTGATATCACATGATTACTACCACGTTATTGATTTATACACATGTGATTTATCAAACAACTGAATAAATCATTTATTCATGATTATATATACACACACGCACACATTTAGGCAATACCTAATATATTGTTGATTTATGCAGCATGTCATTTATCAAACAACTGAAGAAATCATTTATTCATGATTATATATATATACACACACATTTAGGCATTGTCTAATATATTGTTGATTTATGCAACATGTCATTTATCACACAACAGTATAAATCATTTATTCACAGAAGGCACACAGTACAATATTTTTGCCTTGACAAACTTTGTCAATTTGATTTATTCATTATACGGTCATACTTATACTGTCATTTATTGTTAGGAATTATTGAACAACTAGATCCACTGATCAACATTGTTGCTGATTAAAGAAGTCTACTAACTTATAGACTGATGAGCCACGTGCTCATGGTGATCTCTTGTTTGACTGGACACCCACTTGCTTATCACCAACCAGATGATAAAAAGTACGTCCAGTACTTCAAAATTATTTGGCAGCCTGTCACTATTATCACCAACTAGGTGATCAAGTACGTCCAGTACTCCAAAATTATTCGGCAGCCTGCCGCTATTATCACCAACTAGGTGATCAAAAGTACGTTTAGTACTCCAAAATTATTCAGCAGCCTGCCGTTATTATCACCAACCAGGTGATCAAAAGTACAACTCGTCCTCCAAAAAATCATACATGAGCATCACTTATGACAATCACCATCATACATGAGCATTACTCATGTCAATCATACATAAACATTCATGAGCATCACTCATGTCAACATCCATAAGCATCACTTATGTTAATCAACATAAACATTCATGAGCACACTCATGTCAATCAGCTTCGAAAGCTTCATTTACAGAGCTCTAGCTTCGAAAGCTTCATTTACAAAGCTCCAGCTTCGAAAGCTTCATTTACAAAAGTTCCAGCTTTGAAAGCTTCATTTACAAAGCTCTAGCTTCGAAAGCTTCATTTACAGAGCTCCAGCTTCGAGAGCTCCAGCTTCGAGAGCTCCAGCTTCGAAAGCTTCATTTACAGAGCTCCAGTTTCGAAAGCTTCATTTACAGAGCTCCAGCTTCGAAAGCTTCATTTACAAGAGCTCTAGCTTCGAAAGCTTCATTTATAAAGCTCCAGCTTCGAAAGCTTCATTTACAAAAGCTCCAACTTCGAAAGCTTCATTTACAAAAGCTCCAGCTTCAAAGCTTCACTTTCAAAGCCTCACCTATAAAACTTCACTTTCAAAGCTTCACCTACAAAGCTTCAGTGCATGGTATACAAAGACCGCCTCTGAACAACCGCCACTTTGGCCCATACATGGATTAAATTTGAAGTATCCAGCCAACGGACTCTATTGACTAAAGACTTGGGGGACTACACTATGTACCATATATTGGGCTTCCGCAACTGGGCCTCATGAAAAATACTTGGGGGATTTAGCCCATTATTTATGTACTGAGGAGTGAACCTTTATTCTATAAAATGGACTCTCTCACTTTCATTATAGAGCACCCATTATTCATGTATTGAGGAGCGAACCCTTATTTTATAAAAAGGACTCCCTTACCTTCATTAGAGAAAGACTCTTAGCCTTATGTATTGAAGAGCGAACCCTTATTCTATAAAAGGAACTTACTCACCTTCATTAGAGAGTATCGCCGCCAACTGAGCAACCGTCTCGCCACGAGCATCATTTCTAACCCATCACTTATCTATCGAGAAGCGAGCCCTTATTCTATAAAAGGGACTGCCTCACCATCATTAGAGAGCATCGTCGCCAGCTGAGCAACTGCCTTGCCGCGAGCATCACTCCTAACCCATCACTTATGTATTGAGGAGCGAGCCCTTATTCTATAAAAGGGACTCTCTCACTATCATTAGAGAGCATCGCCACTTGCTGAGCAACTGCATCTGTTGGAAATGTGCCCTAAAGCCAATCATGTGATAATACTTTACGGACATTTCACATGTTAAACTAATCTAGTTTTACATATAAAGGGCAAAGATTATTGTTTGAGCCGTCTCATATAAATGTTATATGCTTAAACGATAAAGTCCAAGGAATATGTGATTGGGAGAATGTAATCTAATGAAGTTAGATTCATGAGACCATTCTTTCGTAGACACATCCTAAACGTTCCAGATCATAGGATTGCCAATTGGGCGTTGACAGTCTGTTAAGATCAGTACGTACTATGTCTTCTCTCAGGGAGAGTGATTAGTCTCGAGTCATTGGTGTGTGTGACATCAAGACAAGTACGGTAGGTGCTCAATAGAGAATGAGTTCACTGAACGCGATCAACGAAGGGTTCTCATATTCCATGTCACATGAGAACTCATGGTTGGGATAATGCAAATTAGTCCTTTGACCTGAGGCATCATAGTTGTCTTGTGGTTAAGACCTTGATCTTTGATTATGTCAAAGTCACTCCAACAGGAGGGTGTCCACGGCATCGTTGGGGTCAAGTGACTTAACTATGGAGACAAGTGAATGCGCAACAAGGGATCTCTAACCTTCAAGCCGCTTGAAGGAGAATACTCTCTGATATGATTTGAATCTCTGGCCAGAGTATGAATGAGATTAGGGAATGCGTTCCGAATCACATTCAAGGTAATCATATAAGCACAAGACACACATTGGATAGTAGACATGAGAAAATAAACTATCAAACCAAACAATGTGGTCAAGAGTATTAGATTAGAGAAAGACCGTATTGCATTTGTAATCTCGAACTGAATAGGTTCTCTAACCTCTTCTGATTAGCTTGGATAACCATGATATGCTGCTAGGTGTCACTCATGGTTTGTGGAAGCCCTAAACGTGTGTAATCACTAAAGGGAGAATTGAAAATAGTTTCAATTCACAATCGATGTAAAATGGTTTTAATCGCCCACTACCTCGCTAAAAGGAACCTAATGGATCGCACACCATAAAAGGTAGAGATTGGAGATTAAACGGAAATGAGTAAGAATGATTAAATGGTTTAATCATTTATTTATGGCAAGGATTAATTAATATGTTAATTAATCAAACGAATAAGTTCGTTAAATGACTTCGGGATAGTTTTGGACCTTAAGGCCCAATGGGCTTCGAACGTCAAGCCCATTAACTTAAGTTGTATGACAATTTAATGAATAAAGATTCATTAAAGCCCAAAAGCCCAAAAATCCCTAAATGGCCAGCTATATGGAATGAATTAGGGTTTTGGTTATTTAGGTCACTTAAAGAAGTGACTATATAAATGACTTTATAGCCAATTATTCATTAAGGATTAAAAAGGGTTTATTTTGGGGGAAAAATGGGTGAGAATTGTCTCTCCATTTCTCTCTAAAGAGGCCAACACCTTGGAGGGTACATCTAGCAATCCTACTACTCCAAGGTCACTCATTTCTTCTACAATCTAACCTTGGTGAAGAGACTTAGAGGTTCTCAATTTTGGGAACTTAGAGAACCTATTCTTCCATCCAAATCCATGGATCTAAGAAGCAAGGAATGAAGGCCCTATCTCTTTGGGTGATTAGCCTTTGCTTATGCAAAGAGGAATCTACAAAGGTATTAATTTCAACTTACTTTGTTTTGAGTTGATTATTGGTTCACCAATCTACTAGGCTTTGAATTTCATGGTAATGTTTTGTTTTTGAGTGCATACAAGCATGATTCCGCCTTTAATTGTTAATTGCATGCTATATGATGTTGCTCAAATGAACATGTTTTCCCAAAAGATTTCCTTCAGCCTCGCCGCGAGCATCAACTCTAGCCCATCATTTATACATTGAGGAGTGAACCCTTATTCTATAAAAGGGACTCCCTCACCTTCAACACCACAAGCAGAGCCAACCAAGGCAACATAAGCCACAAGTTGAGCAGCCTCGCAACATGTGCTACGTCTAGTTGAGCATCATTTCACATTGAGCACCACCTCATATCGAGTATCAGTTCTAGACGACATCTAGCTACTTCGGCTCACACATGGACTGAATTTCAAGTCTCCAGCTAAAAGACTCTCTTGACTAAAGACTTGGGGGACTACTGTTTGTACCATATTTAGGGCCTCTGTATTTAGACCTTGTATAAATACTCGGGAGACTCAAATGTAATTATGTAATAAATGAAGGGGCAAATATGTAATAAGTGAGGAGCCCTTATTCTATAAAAGGACTCCTCACTCTCCTCATTAGGAGAGGTCAATGTTTAGGCCATGGGAAGAGAGAAAACATCTCAGAGAGGGCAAACACAGAAAATAGGCTAGAGAGCACATTGCCTCTAGCCTTCTTGTATGTTCACCATTCAGAGAAATATAATTAACATCAGTGTGGACGTAGCCCAAACATTGGGGTGAACCACGATACATCTTGTGTTCTTTACTTTCTTGCAGATTCACGGTCAGATTTATGTTGTTCCAAGACCCCTCCGGTTTTGTGCATCAACAAGATATTTATACACTTTCAACAACAAGGCTAACTGCCTTAATTCACAGAACTTCTAATCTAATTACAAGTGTCAGCATCCTATACATCAACTTCTATACTCTATCACAGTATAGTCGTACTATATGCTGCAGTCTGTATAACCAATCACTATTAAGCAGGGCGATTTTGTTTGGTGTGAACTAAAACTAGAGGAGAAAATTTAAACCATATCACTTACTGGGAAATCTAGGCCCGAGCTCATCCTTTTTTTGGGCATTTTATCAAGTTTTAGCCTAATTACAGGTCAAAACCATATGACTTGCTGTTTAATGTATCATTTTCAATTCAGAAATTGCGTCTACACACTTTTCAAATCTAACAGATACGTGAAATGAAACAAGATATATTTACACTGTGATGTTGACAGAATTCATGAAGTCATTCTTGAAAGTTTGACAAATTAAACTAGATATTATAATATTATGAAACCAAAACCATGATTTACGTTTGGAAGTTGACAAAACTCCATTTCAAAATATGTGCGACCCTAATTATTCAAGTGCATTGGAGGTTGACTGAGTTATTGAGTCAAATATAATGTGTTAGCTTTTACCATCATCTGTTACAAGTAGTCATTATCGGTACATATAAAGTGTATATACTCCCAAATTAAAAAAATTCACTGAAGTTAAATAAAAATGTTAGTCTTATAAGATTTTTTATACTACATTTATCATTTTTAATAAAAACGAGACTCACATGTGTTGATGAACCTTATTTCTATTAGACAAGGTGTAATTGTAGTATGAAAAATGTGGTAGTGTAGCAATTCTCGAAGTCAAAATTTGAAAAAAAAAAAATCCACTTTATATGGCCAAACTCTAGCACTTTAAGATATCATATAACGTCATAATTAAGGTGCTCAAAGTTATTTATTTATTTATTATTTATTATTTTTTTTATGCATGTGGTACAATATCCTAGTAGACAAGATGTTTAGTTTCCATTTATGCATCTTGGGTTCGAAACTCCTACTTCTCTAAATTATTTTTAGCCGGAAAAAATGGTAAGGTATATGTTGGGCCAAGTAGTGGCAAGGAAGTGTAGGGGAGATCATATGCTTAAATTATAAGGAAAACTAACGAAAAGTCTCAAAAAAATCATTTTTAAAGGTATAGTAAATAGTACCAAGAAAATGTATAAATGTGGTTTTTTTTGTTAAAAGTGAACAGTACCAGGAGTGTTTTGTTAAAACTCCCTAAATTATATTTATATCCTTGCTAATATAATAAGAGTGATCATCTGACGGTGAGAGATGTGATGGCAAGAACTAGTATATATATGCATTATAGACATCGTGTTAGTCGGTAGTCAAAGCTTATTTTTAGTTAAACTTTTCTTATATAGCGGCAAGATCCATGTGGAAACAGAATAAGCTAAGTCAGCAGAAGAAGGGAAGAGATAGTAAGATGCCCAATTGTCAATTTCTTGTTTATTTATGTTATTCAATGCTAGCTTTTTTATCAACACCTTCAATCTTTCCAAGTTATATTTTTCAGTTTGATTAGAACTATATATTTGCTCAGAAAAATCTCCCAATATAATATGGAATAGTTAACAACAAATGTGAATCAAGACTCAAGTTATTAATCTCGTTTAATTCGATTATCAATTTAGACAAAATTGTAATTTCATTAATGAGGTTGATAAAGGATTAGACGAGTCGAATTACTCATAAAACTTAGTCATCAACTACAAAAATAACCTTACTCTCTAACACGCACAAAACGGTCAGAAAAAACCACAACCTGTAATTTAGCCATCAACTACAAAAGTAGGCTACTGTCTTCTCGTTGAAAGTGATTAGAAAGGACTAACTTCTCGGATAAAGCCGCACGCCAAGTGGTATGACCTATAAAGATAAGGATGCGATAAACTTTGTAGATATATTATTAACTCATAAATTTGGCTAAACAAAATTTGATAAAGGGCCCTTGTCCCTAGGCCTCTAGCTCCCTCCGCCCTTACTCATGGCGGATGACCTAGTGTCGCGGCGTTTCTACACCAGGGAGGGTGGCGCTTCAATTTGAATGAAACTAATGGTGGGCAAACGTCACAAGTTAGCAGTTGTTGAGTTACTAACTAAGGTGGTTAATCCATTAATGAACTTGCTGGTGGTTTAACGTCTTCGCCCATCCCCTCGTCTTATAAGACGGTAACCTAAACTTTTTTAAATACCCAATATCCTCCTCACCATCAGATATTCAAAATTTTCATCCACGCCACTTTCTGCCACTAACTAAAACCGACAACCGCCAACCAATTATATTTCCAACCAATTCGTGCAAGTGTAATCAATCGACTATGTATAGCACCAACTCATCTAAGTGCGGAAAACTATAAGTTTTTACCCTCTTAAGTTGGTCATGTATCGTCCACCTACCAAATATGGACGAACTGGAAATATCATTACCATGGCCGAAGCCAAGAAGAGTACAGAAAGCCAACTCCGGGATAACAAACATCAGGCTAAAAACACTAAGGGAATAAAAGGAAACCGAGAGAGAAGTGGAACAGACCACCATGTGAACCTTTACAGCCTCCCTAAACAAAAACTAGTTTGGAGGGCGTGGAAGCCCGTCCTGTTCAAGATTCTTACAAATGAAGATAAGGGTCTTTCAAACCAGACCAAGTCGGTCATCTCCGCTCCATAATGCGACACTATGAAATCCGCCACTCCATTTGCTGATCTTCAGACCCAAGATCAGTTGCACGCGAGAAAAGAGTTGCCCACCTGCCGAATCTTACAGAGGTTAGGAAACACCTCCCAGCCTCCATTATCTATGCAACCATTGAACCACGAGATCACCTCCTTAGAGTCGGACTGTAAGATAATTCTCGAGTACCCCATTTGTTGAGCCAGAGCGCAGCCCTCCAAAACACCCAAAGCTCAGTACGTATGGAGCCCTTATTTCCTTCCTCCTTAATTACCGCCAAGCAGTTGGAGTTCGAGTCCCGTACCACATATGACAAGTGCTACCACCCGCCTTCCAACTAGCATTCACATCAATCTTCACCGTATCATTGGGAGGAGGGGACCAAGGGGGATTAAACCGAGTCCTTGGTCGCCCCCTGTCACTCAAAACAGGATTCCTAGCCCTCGCATTCTAAAGCGACGCATGAGATAGAATGGAAAAGAAATAAAAATAAATAAATAAATAAAGTAAAGTAAAAAACCAAGGAAATTTACAAAACCTACAGAAAAATCGTTCTTAGTGTGGTTTTTCATTGAAAAAGGTGGAGTAGGCTTTGTGTATAGCGTTGAGTATTTGTAGGAATATCAATCATACTTTCATCCAAAATTTCGCCCTCTATTTATGGAGGTTTAAGTATCCGATTCTAAAATGGAACAACCATTCAAAGCCTCATATCTCTTGGTTTGCACTCTTTGATCAAGAAGCACCACTTCAAGAAAGACAAGTCTGCTCATTTCATTTCGTTCTCAAACTTAGAGAACATTGACTTGAGTAACTTTGGTACTATATATGGAGCATCCTAGCTTTAAATGTGTTCACAGAACTCCACCTCCAAAGAGGTGTGAGAATTTGAATTCTGCAAGGTGGACCGACTGGTCTGGTCCTAGCAGCAAGCTATGTGCTTTAAAGCCCAATCAGCCGGTCACCTAATATGGCTGACAGGTTGTCTGTGACAGCTTCCCTAAACATGAGGTTCTGCCTTTATCCTCAGACCCTTTCAAATCCTCTTTTATTTTGAAAAACATTTAGCATTTAGGATGCAGTATTTTTTAGGGTAACACTGGATTTCATTCAATAATCAAACGTAAAAAAGTACATAAACAGGGCATATGTGGTGAGACGGGGTCTCACAAAACTCTTACTAGCGGAACACCACGTGAAAAAAAAAATACACCGAGCAAGGAAAAAGAGGCCCCCCACACGCGCAATAAAACAAACCAACCCAACTCAAACGAGTGCTCCTCCTCACCGGAGACCCAAACAATGATAAACACGACCCTTTATAACTCCCTGTAGGGAGGTCTTCTTGAACACAATTCTGCAGCAATGGCGGTCCATTCTCAAACCAAAAACACAACCTCTCTTGACGTAAACCATAACATGTTATCCGATGTGCGTTCCAGAGACATTGAGCTAAAATTTGAGTTTGTGAAGAAAGGAGATGTCGCACTTCATCCACAAGAACCCCTTCCGCTGTCAAACTTTCTTCATCATTACTGATCAGTTGAACAGCCTGCAGAGAATCGGATTCACTCACAAAAGGAACTTACCCAGCATCCACCGCAAAAGAGATCCCCACCTCCAGAGCATACAACTCCATAGCTCGGATCGACATTAAGTTTGGAGCTTTCATCGCCACAGCCCCTACTAGCCACCCTCGATCATCCCTGAAAATGCCTCCCGCACCTCTAGTTCCATTGGTAATATTGATAGCCCCGTCCACGTTGAGCTTGAGAATACCTACACTAGGAGGCCTCCAGCGGATCTAACTAGCACACAAAGGAAGGAGTACTCTTATGATGGGAGTTCAGAACTTGTTTATACGCCTCATCATAGCACACAAAGAACCGACGTCACCTCGGCTCCATGAAGAACCTTATTCCTTTCGCGCCATAACTGCCACAGTGTAGCCACGAAAAGAGGATGTTGCTCCATTGGAATTAAATCCCAGACCATCTCTAGCCATCCAGAGATTTCTTGAGAGCTACTTGCACCAGTTTTCTACAATTAAAGCCCTAAAACTCACGAAGACAGAGCTTAAACATAGAAACTTTCATCCTAAGAAAGAAAAAGAGGCTACCGCATGTGAGTCAGGGATTTCATCAAACACTTGCAGTGTGTGACAAATACTTTGAATTAGTATTAGGTATTTACCATTGCGTCTCTGAATTTGAGGACGAGATCAACCAATGGGATCCGTTTGGCAATGGCGCGAGAAACAGCCGCCATGTGAGGGTTGAACCATCCATTTCCTGAGCTTGTGGGGTTTGTAATAGCCTTGCCCATTTATCTTGCCAAAGTAGCCGTTGTCATTTCGCTTCGAATTTGAAATACCGTTACTTTAGTTTTTCCTTCCCGGAACTTTATCTCATATATACTATCAAGTTTTAGACGTGCACAGGTGATGAGGCAATATTATATTATATTTTTTATCCTATTCTTAGTATTAATTCATTGGTTATTTTGTGAGAATTTTGATACTTCTGAATTGTCTTTCTAATGTAGGATATGCGACTTTCTCTTGAGCATAAAGTAATCAAATGCATGAATTTTGGAGTGATTCCAAGGTGATTCCGTCAAGATTTCAGATTTTTCTACTAAGCCGTTTGACCGTGGCGAAGAAAAGAAGGTCCACGCGCAACTTTATCAGATTGACATTTTTGGACGTTTTAGATATTTTGAAGGTTAAGGTGGCATATTTTGAGGAAGATGGATTTGTTGGGGACGTTCTAAGCTTTCAAAAGAGACATTCTGGACCAAATCAAAAGTGTGTTTTCCTAAAAAGTCTGAATTTAACTTTAAATAGAAACCTTTTTATTTGCTAGTTTATTATTTTATTATGTTTTCTAGTTTTATTCTAAAACCTTTTGTAATATAAATAAGGATATTTGGCCATTAGGTTAAAGGAGGGATCAATTTGGAGAACTTTGCTGGGCTTTGAGGATTTGTACTATTGTTTCAAGATACTTTTTATCCATATTCTTAATAATATTTTATTTTATAATTGTCTGTAACTATTTTTTGTTCTCCCTAAAACTCAAATATCGTCATTTTATACCTTGAAACTCAATATTCGCTTAACTTTCACTAAATTATTTTTATTCCGTCAAAATAGTATCAAATGTACTGATGTACATGGTAATTTTGTTCTAGTTGGCATTGTTGGACCATTAAGGACATAATGCCTCAAAACGTGTACCTCTCATTTGTTTGGTGACTTTATGATGCTCTTGAGCAGTGCGTTTCTAATTTTTTTTATTTTTTATTTTTTTGGTGAACTCAGTGCATTTCTAATTAGTTTAACCTAAATCTCTTAATCTCTCGTCCAAATTTATCATAAAATGGAGAAAACCACAAAAGACAGCCCAAGAAAAAAAAAGTTAAGTCCTTGGTGCATTGTCCAGCAGTTTTATCAAGAGAAGACAACAAGGATACAGATTAAACAAGCCTGCAAATGCACAAATACCAGCTCTTATTGGTTTGCATGCTAGGCCTTCTTTCCCGCTGAAACATGAATAACCTCTAAATTAACTAAACCTAGCTAGCTGCTGAGCCGCGGAAACTCCCCGGCCGCCTCACTTCTGTGTATATTTGCTGGCGTGGCTCCTGGGCTGGTAACAGATGGACAGAAGATTAGGTTCAAAATTTGCTAATTAAAATCATAGAACCTAAGCGAAATATATGAGGCCGTAAAAATGCTTATATTTATAACCTACGATATGAAATACCTTAATCTGTGTACTCTCTTCTCTTATCCTCTCAGTGCTCTCAGGCCTTTGCAGATCCACATTTCTTGATTTTTGCCACGCAATTGTCTTTTGGCCTAGTATGAGGCAAGTACATCAAGGGGCATCCCGCATTAGCGCGTTCCATCCTGCAGCATCAAATCACCGAAACACTAGAAGATTATTAAGATTATAACAACAAAGTTTCCAATTTTAGTCATGGAGAGGAATTTGTTTAAGAGCACTCACTTATAATTAAGGAGGAAATGGTGAAGGAAAATAGCAATTTCCAGCTTAGCAAGATCATTTCCGGGGCACAGATGGCTTCCAGCTCCAAAGGGAAGAAAACTTAATGCTTTCGGTGTTAAATTCTGGGCCGGCAGAAAGCAGGAAAACAAGTTGTATAAATTATTGTTTGTCATAATTATTAATAAATTACAGGTGTTTAAAAACTTACATCCCATCTGGAAGGGTTGAATTCCATTGGGTTTGGATATAATTCAGAATCATAGTGAATGCTCCTGAACCACACCAATACTTTCCAGCCCTTAGGAATGCTGTAACCTGAAATTGAAGCCATTACATAAATTTCTGAGATCTCGTAGTTATTCAAAGAAAAATGTGTAACCATTGAAGATATGTATGCAGAGAGAAATACATAAGAAAGAAAATCTTAACCTACCATTTATTTTGACATCCTTCTTTGCCTCACGAAAGACAGTGAGTGAGAATGTTATCACACGAAGAGTTTCGTCAATCACCTATGGAGTTTAAAGCAGTTAGCTGGAATCACTTGGCAGCTGCTGAATAAAAACGAAGGTGAAGGTGAAACCACTTTTCTGTACCTTTGAAAGATAGTCCATTTCCCTATATTCCTTAAGTGTCATGCCCTTCTGCGTTGGTGGCCTCCTCTTGAGAATCTCCTCTTGCTCAGCCTAAAGTTGTTCAAACATGATTAGCAAATAATATTTAAAGTTTTTAGGAGTCATCAGACAGAATTCATCAAATGATATCAGTGAATTGATCAAACCAGAATTCATTGAATAACAGCATAAATATCGGTCAATTTAAAAAATGCGGCCTAATCAAAGTGGATTGATTATGCATGCAAAATGAAGGCTAAAATGCTGCGACTGGTGAATTGTGTCATTGCGCCTGCACAGGTAAATCAGTCCCCTAATATTCAAAAGGAAAAGGAGACAATAAAAGAACTTCATTCAAGATGAACTACCCAAAAATATGTGAATTCAAATACCTTAGCTCTCTGGAAAGCTTCTGGGTTTGCTTGTAGGAAAACGGTAGCCCACATGATGGTATGGCCGGAAGATTCATGGCCTGCATTCAAGTACATTAACAGTACGTCTATAATTTCCTCATCGGTAAGTTTTCTTCCATCATCTTCCTCAACATCCAGCAGAGCGTCCATCATATCTTTCTTCTTTGAATAGTAGTTTCCGGCCTTTCTTTGAGCTCTTCGATCATCCACAATTGACTGAAATATAGCAACAAGATTTTTCCGAGCCTGAAATGCAAAGACCTCAGTTAAATGCTCAAAAAATTACAAATACAACTGTCCAAGTTATGAAACAAAAAATCCAATTTATCAGCTCCTCACCTTAAGTGCTTTATGGTATGCAAATCCTGGAAGATTGATTGCCATGGCTCTAACTCCGTAGTTAAGTACTGTATATTCCCTCTCCAAAGCCTCCATGACTGACTCGCTCTCTGAGCTAAGAAAGATGTACATAATAATCTTGAAGGTAAGCTTTCTGAGTTGAGTTAAGAACTCTATTTGTCCCATTTTGGACCATTTTTCCAAGGACCTTACGACAATCTCTTCAATGTACTTCATGTACACGGAGAGTGCTTCATGACCATTGACTGGAGCTGCTGTTAGCTTTCTTAGACGTTTGTGTTCCTCGTAAGATATACCAATGAATGATTTCTTTCCAATTAGCTCCACAGTAGAAACAGGCCACCCAGGTTTGAATGCATCGTCATCTGTCAAAACTCTTTTACTTGTTTCCGGCGTTGTAACAATGACACTTGGGAACCCAAACATGAAGGCCTTATAGATTCCAGTTTTCCCAAATCTGTATTGTTCATTGATATGGTAACATAGTTACACTGAAATTAGTCAAATTGGCTAAATATATGGCGCACACAAAACGATTGAACTAAGCCGATAATCAACTTCCAAATAATTCAAATGAAAAAAGGGTCAACCAAAGAAGAGTGTATGTGTCTGCTTGCGCGCGCTCGTGTTAGACTCGCTTTTGAGTTGAAGTGACAAATGGTGAGGCAAAAAGAAACTCTTCCATTCACATTGTTCAACACTATGGTACAATGTGACTAATGTTCTTTCATCCATATACTAGTTTGTATTGGGTGCATTAGACGCACTGCATCCGCCCTAATAAAAATATGAGTGTGACACATTGCTACATGGTGACCCAACAAAAGCATGCAAGTTTTGGACCAAAAATATTTTCTGCTTCTTATTCCCATAAACTATAGTGGTGGCCACCTATTGAACTTGTTAGTTCATCTAGTTTCCTAGCACACATGTCCGTTTTTAATTTTAAACTTTTTAATTTTGTTTGTTTTTTATTTTAGAACAGGGAAAAAAACAGAGGAGAATATTAAAAGCAGTTTCTAAAGAGAATCACTTGCAAAAGAAGCAGTTCTAGTCGATCAACTCAACAAATTGGGAACATATTCCTAATGTTTGGAAAATTGACTTCCACATCCTCAGAAGGAATGAGTCAAGTTCTCTATTCTCCATTATATCCCGCTTTTGCACCTAAATGCATGCCAAGTGCTTTCTTTGGTCAGAAAATGCCAAGTAGTTGAGGACAAGGGAGAAGCATATTGAAATTAAATTAGGCTACTCATTCAAAATATCAACAACTTTACCAAATCCCCTCAATACAAAAATGAAAATATTCTCAACCCATCAAAGACTAAACTCACCATTTTTTCTTTTTCTTTATTTAAGGTAAATTGACTCTTCATCAAACGAGAACAAGCAGACGAGTAAATTAGTGGCCTCATTAAAACTTGACTTGTTAAACGACTTGAAGAAACTTTGTCAAGAAAAAAGAGTAACACATCTACCAAACATAAAAAATTTTTTTTAATGTTTACTGTTAAACCCAAATTTCTTATAAACAAGATTTGGGATATTTATAGTTTTAATTAGCATCCTACATGGACAATTTGGTTTAACATGCACGACCCATTGTACTCTAAAGTCCACATGTACAGTTAGTGTGTGGGACAGAGAAGGAGGAGATAGGCCCCTCTTATCAAAGGCTCAAATAAAAATCCGTCTTGTTAAAATTTCAACTTGACACAAGTTCAAATAATTTCTTGGGTAGTTTCAAGTTTGACAAATCCTATGTGGACAATTACTTGTAATGTGAAAAACAAGAGAAGGTGTGAAACGTGTCGGAAATGAGGACAATTTACATGGCACATAACGTTATTGCGACGATATTTTCTGTCATAAAGAGTTTTTCGTAGGACAAATAGAGCAGTGAGCCTTCCTAAGCATGCTAAAACAAGGGTTTTTGTGCAGAAAACTCAAAATAAGGAGCGGTGAAAAATTGGGAGTATTTACATGAAGTGTGGTGGTGGCAGTCACACACATTGTGTATAGACTGTCCTCAACAAGTGTCAAACATGCACACAAAATATCAGTTACACAAATAAATTAGAGGACAAAAGCTTTGGTTACAAATGTGACAGTGAAAGTGACAAAAAAAAAAATAAAAGCCGATATGTTGTTGAATCCCACATCGACTGTAGTAAAAGATAAGTAATAGTTTAAAGATAAGTAATAGTTTAAATAGAATTATTCTACTTTAACTTAACACTGAGGTATTTTGTATTAAAATCTCACACCTGGCGGATTGAGCAGGTGGTCAAGTGAGTGTAATATCGATGTTGTTGGAATGGGCCCATGACCCGTCTACCTGAAATTTAAGATGATACCAAAGCCAGAGGACGGGCCGGTATTGCCTCATGAATGGGTGGGTCCCCTTTGACCCCGCGCGAATGGGTGAGCCTCAACATGGCTCCACTTAGGCCAAAAGATGTTACATGTTGTTGGATTGTGTAGGTGATAATTACCAAGTTTGAGACAATATCGATGTTGTTGGAAGTGGGCCGTATGGCCCGTCTCTCTGGTAATTCTACATATGTAGCGTTTTTGGTAACTTTTTCTACTCTATGCTTCACAAACGTTACATGTGGTAGACAAAGATGTACAACGCAATATTTTCCTATGTTGGGACAAATTGGTAATTCAAACACCCATTTACAGATACATGGAGTGCAAACATGATCGACATTTTGGTAGTCATTTATTTTTAGAACACTTCATGATATCGACTAGATATCGACACTGTAAGCATATACTGATATCCGGTACTAAATGTATCATTTTGGCTCAATATCAACCACATAACGCTACTTAGTTTGCTTTTAGCTAAACAAGGAAGAACAATATAACTTTGGCAAAATTAGAGAGAGAGAGAGAGAGAGAGAGAGAGAGAGAGAGAAAGAGAGAGAGGGAGAAAGAGAGAGAGAGAGTGAGAGGTGAAATTTGACCTGGAAACAAACGTATCGAGAAAGGACTCAGGATTGTTAGACTTGAAAGCTCTGAGGAAGGACCACATGTTGCCAATGAAAGGCAAGCCCAAGTCACCAGGTGGGAGAGAGTACTGCCTTTCACCCAGCTGGGTTTCATACAGCAACCGATTCGCATTCTTGATAAGCCACCAGAAGGCCACAAGACCAACTAAGCTCGACAAAAGTACCATCCAAATGGAACCCAGCCCCGTTCCCACACCCACCACGAAACCCAGCACCATGATTCTCTTTTGCTTTGTTATAACTTACTACTCACTCAGTCAAGAAACTGAGAGAGAGAGAGAGAGAGAGAGAGAGAGAGAGAGAGAGAGGGAGAAGAAGAAGCTCGCACTTTGAGTGATATCCCTCAGTCTGTTTCTGTGTCTCTATGCTTGCTCCTTTATATATACTCCTAGGCATGGCCCGACACAGAGAGAGAGAGAGAGAGAAAACCCAATGGGGCATAAAAGGAAATTGTGATTTGTCATAATAAACCAAATAAAGAAAAGAAAAAAAACAAACAAACCCGTGTGATAAGTCTGATCTGCCTTTCCCAGATAATTAAAAACGTAGAAAATATTTTCCCTAGTAAAAATTAAAAAAATTATACCAGAAAAAAAGTAGAAAAAGAGTTGGAGTTAAAAATAAAAGAATGATGCATGAAAAAAAAAAAAAAAACTTAAAGAGATTTATGATGTGATTTGCAGGGTGATGGAGGAGAAATTTTTAGTTGTAACGGGAACACAAGTGGTATACCACTTGTTTTAATAGGAGTTATGGAAAATTTTATTTTTTAAATTATTAACTTTTTAACACACATATCTTACCATTTGCATAATAACACATGGTGTATCATCCTGTATATTGGTTATATGAAAAATCTGTCGGAGACATAAATATATATGCGGGCTCTTTACCTATATTTTTTGTTTCGTCGTGTTGTAAATTGGCTTAGATTCTTTTAACCTGCACCATTCGTGTATACTTTTTTGGCCTTTTTATAATCTAAAAGCCATTTAAAGTAATGTTTAAATTTGGACAATATATGGAATTTCTTACTAAGATCCTTTTGGGAAAATATAGAAAATTAATAATTTGCAGGCTAAATAAAATTGTAGAAATGATTATTTCTTATCATTTATCAACACACATACACGGTTATATACACACGTAGGCAGCCGTTGGGCTTTAGTTTTGTAACCACAACTCTATAATTAATTACATAATAAATTAGCATTAGCTCCTTTTAAATGTGAGGATTCTTTAATAGATACAATATGTGGATACAAATTTCTTTCTTCTTGTTCTTGGATAATATTATACCTACAAAACAAATAACACCTTAAATCAAGGCCAAGAGCCTCACACACCCACGATGAATGGGGGGGAACTTTGGCCGATGAACCTCCAACTCCAAAGTTAGAATTTTGAGTGCTTAGCAAGAGTGAAGACTTAAGTTTTTAGAGAAAATAAGATAGAATATATAAGGCATGGCCGACCCCTTGGGAGAGAAGGTGGCCGGCCTCTTGTGTGTTTTTTGGGTGTAATTGGTAGTTTAATTAGCCATTAATAGATTAATTAGGTAATAAATCCATTAACTAGCTAATTAACATAATTTAAAATGAATGTTTTGGGGGTTACCTTGTGGAGAAGATATGATGAGGGATGGATGAAATAGGTTATAAATAAATACCTATTTGGGCACTTTTGACTTGATTGAGGAATGATTGTCCACTGCTCGTGCGTAGGAATTCCGGTGTGCCTCGAGGGTAATTTTGTCCTTTTTACCCAAAAATCCATGTGTCGCCTCTTGATTATTTTTGGCTCCACAAATGCCCCCACACCTGTTGGGATGCTCGCAGAAAATGGCAACAGGTGTAGAGATTTTCTTGCTTTTGGAAACTTTGGATTGTTTCCTATTTTGATTTTGATTCCCTCTTTAATTGAAAATTAGATCCTTCTAGGAAAGGGAAATAAATTTCTCTCAAAGCCTATTTAAGTCCACCTTAAGTGGATTATTAAATCAACTTTGTAGAGCAATTTATTCTACCCTACAAGAGAGAGAAAGCTTAGAGGATATTTGTTCTCCCTCCTCTACCAATCTTTTACATTTTGCCTGTGCAAAGGATTGTCTTTTGTTGCTTGCTTCGTCTTCTCAGCGCCGCATCAAGGTAAGAAATATTTAATTTTTCTCGTATTCTTCTTGGATAATGTTGTCACGGGGCAGTTGTCGGGGTGGTGGGGCACGTCGGCTAGCAAAGGCCAGGAGTCAGCTCGGTATGGGTCGATAAGGTGTTGTGGCAGGGACCACTACTTGGGCTGCTCGGCTTGGCTATAGCCAAAGACAGCTTATGCGGCTGGGGCAGTGGATTGAGGCACTTGGGTGCAGTGCTAGGCAAGCTGCATGGCTCATGTCCTTTGGGCTCTTGGAACTAACGCGGGCCAGGTCGGCGATTGAGAGAAATGAGGAGGTCGTGGGCCTTATGGGTTGCTAAAATACTGGGCATGCAGGCTTTTTGCTTGGTGGTCAGAGAGAAAAAATGAGGGAAAAGCCAGTATGGGTTGAGCTCCCTTGCTGAGTACCATAAATGGTGTTGGCTGCTTAGTTCTTTGCCAGGAGAAAAGTGGATTGCTCCCGAAAGAGGAGGTAAAGAGGATCAAGGCATTGGCTCGTCTGATCGCTATCGTGGAGCCTACTATGAATGAAGGTGGAAATAAGAGATCTTCCCCGATTGCTCAAGAGATGCCGGTTGAGAAAAAACTGAAGACTTCTTCCGCTGCTCGTAAGGTTCCGCCTGCTGCCGAGAGGCCTATGATTGACATGACTTCTTCTAATGGGAAGAAAAATGAGGCTGCTAGATCTAAGCATGTGGCACCTGCCATGTCAAGAATGACTAGTGCAATTACTGATAGGATTGCTCAGCATAGAGGTCCCGTCATGCCTCTAGTGCTGAAGTTTGTACCAACATGTTCGTTATGAGCTAAGTCCGGTTCACCTTTGGAAGGGCTTGCTATTATGAAAAGCGATAAGGTGGACTCTGCTGCTAAAGTGGTGCTAAAGCCCACTCATTCTGCTGCTGAGATTGATTCGCATACTGGGAAAGATGAGACTGTAGACATTGAAATTTCAGTGAAATAAATATTGACAATTGTATTAAAATTACAACCTCCATTCATTTCACATACATCATACATTCATTTCACATACATCATCCACTCAATTCACCTACAACAATCCACCTCATCCACCTACAACATCCACCAAAACAAAAGGATGGTGGTAATTCATTCTCAAAGCCTATAAATAGGCATCCCCATCAAAGGTCAAGGGGGGATTTTTTACATACATTTTCTCTACTCCCAAATTGGAAGAGAATTCACACCACACCAAAGCCTTGAAGCCTCGAAACTCTAAAGCTCTCAAGTAAATTCCGAAGAATCAAGAAAACCCTCTTCGTCCTTCGTCAAAATCCTCCTTCAAGATCAAGCCCCAATGGCCCTTGAAGAAACTTCCACTAATTCAAGATCAAGCCCCAACGGCCCTTGAAGAAAGTGTTCATCATTCATCATCCGTTCATTCTAAAGATCAAGCCCCGACAACCCTTTAGATCAACAACATCAACAATTCTACCCATTACAAAGATAGAATCAGAGGCTAAATTTGTAGAAGAGATTGTAACCCCTAAATCATTAATACAAATATTATTTTGTATACGTGTTCTTGTCTCGTTCATCGCAGGAATTCCCGTGTTTACAAATTTGGCACGCCCAGTGGGACATTCTCTACCTCTCATCTCTATCTTTGAATCTGCAAAAAGCACAAATGGCATCAAAGAAGGCTCAAGTTGTTCTCGCAGCCAATGCAAGGAACAAAAGTGTCATCACCGCAGGCGGTGTCACTTCGGGCGTTATAACTCGAAGCATGGCAAGAGCTCTTTCTGCCGCCTCTTCTACCTCTGCATCAACTCCGCTGAAGGAACAAGAGCACCCGAGGCACGAACCTGTGATCACCCTGGCCTCGCTAAGGGCGCCAAGGGAGGAAAGCCCAAGGAAGTGCTCTAGTTCAATGATTTCTGATGCCGACTCAAGCGGCAGCTCAGCCATACAAGTCATGACCATTAGAGCGTCTTCAATCGATGAGCAGCTGGCTCATATGAATGAAGCGATCGTAAAACTCACACGGACTGTGGAGGAGAACGACCTGCAAATCGCCGCACTTGTCAACCAATTGGATGCGAAGCCCGACGTGAAAGTCGAGCAAGGGGATAATCTAGTAAAGAAGGAAAACGACAAGGATGAGGAGCCTCATGCGGAGAAAGTCAAAGAGAAGCTAAAGCTTGATCAATCAGCGTCACTCATAGGATCTCTTTCTATCCAGCAGCTGCATGAGATGATCGACAGCACCATCAAGGCACAGTACGAAGGAAGCTCACATGACTCCGTACTATACTCAAAACCCTACTCCAAGAAAATTGACGCTTTGAAAATGCCGAGGGGTTATCAGCCACCAAAGTTCATGCAGTTCGATGGAAAGGGAAACCCAAAGTAACATGTCGCCCATTTCATTGAAACTTGCAACAATGCTGGAACAGAGGGAGACTACCTTGTCAAGCTGTTCGTGCGCTCATTGAAAGGCAACACCTTTGACTGGTATACCGACTTCGAGCCCGAATCTGTCAACAGTTGGGATAAGCTAGAGAGGGAGTTCCTCAACCGTTTCTACAGCACCTGCCGCACTGTAAGCATGCTGGAGCTGACAAGTACGAAACAGTGGAAGGATGAACATGTCGTCGACTACATCAATAGATGGCATTCGTTAAGTCTGGATTACAAAGATCGGCTTTCTGAAACCTCCGCCATTGAGATGTGCGTTCAAGGCATGCACTGGGGGTTACATTACATCCTTCAAGGCATAAAACCAAGAACGTTCAAGAAGCTGGCAACTCGTTCCCACAACATAGAGCTAAGTATTGTCAATCACGGAAAGAAAGAGTCGATCACCGACTTCAAGAAGGATAATGAGCTCTCCCCAAATGTTGACAAAACTAGGAAGAAACCCCCCAATGAAGCGTTCACCGCCTAAGACAAGTACAAAAACACCTTGAGGGAATTGGAGCAGAAGGTGTACCTTTTTCCTGACTCAGACATGGATGCAATGTTAGACGACTTGCTGGAAAAGAAGGTAATCGAGCTACCCGAATGCAAGCGGCTTGAAGAAATGAATCGCGTAAACGATCCTACATACTGCAAGTACCATCAAATCGTGAGCCATCTTGTTGGTAAGTGTTTCGTCGTCAAAAAGCTCATCATGAAGCTAGCACAACAAGGGCGAATCGAGCTCGACCTCAAAGACACAGCCGCAACACATACTACTACAATTGCATTTGGATCCTTCAATCCCGTGCCTCTCCAAGTGACACCTGACCATTCCTATCAATGCTCAAGTTGCACGATACCTTCTGCACAACCATCACCGGGGTAAACGATCAGGATGCACTTACCGATGATGAAGAAGGGTGGACGTTGGTGACCTATAAGAAGACGAGGAAGCCAAGACCACAAGCTATAAGGCCAAAGGGGGAACAAGTGAGAAAACACCATCGTCGCAACAGTAGGAAGCCCAAAACAAACGTAAAAGTTGCTAAGCCAACGTATGCTAGGGAACCTATGGAGCAAGAGCCACGCATTCCTGTCTTCTTGCACAAGTACTTCCTGAATGACTTCTTCCAATAATGCACTATTGCTGCATGTCACATGGTCGAAGTAGAAATGGAAGAACCTTCAAAAGGCAAAGCCGTCGCCATTAAGGGAGAAATTGCCCTCACACCCAAAGAAGGCCTGCCAATACACTTTAACGTCGAGGAAGCGCTACAATTGCCAAAGAAGATACAAATAGCACTGGCAGCGGTCTTGGCAAGTCCCGACGACCACGAAATGCAAGAAAGCAAGAACGAAGGCTTGAAGCTTCGGCCACATGAATGTGCCACATGCTGTGTCACCGAGGACGCAATCCACTTCACCGACGAAGACTTGCTGCTAGGATCCAAGCCTCGCAACCGTCCTATCTTCGTCTCTAGGTACGTAAGGGAACACAAAATCAACCGCATGCTTGTGAATGGTGGATCAGCCATAAACATCATGCTAAAGTCAACAATGACTACAATCGGCATCAAGGCTGATGAACTGTCCCTAAGTCGTCTACTAATCCAAGGTTTTAATCAAGGAGGACAAAGAGCGATGGGCATGATCCGAGTGAAGATGACTATTGGCGAACTCAAGTCAAACACGATATTCCACGTGATTGATGCAAGAACTTCCTACAGAGTAGTACAGTCCACCCTTCACCAATGCTTAAAATTTTACCGAGAATGAGTGAAGGTGATTTATAGCGACACCAAACCATTCATCGAAGCCGAATCACATTTCGCAGACGCTAAGTTCTACATGGATGAAGACATGGTGCCCGAAGCTCTTCTAAAAGAAATCAAATCCACGAGCAAAGCAACACCTAAAAAGCAGGAGTGGCAAGCCATGCCCAAGAAGCAAGAAGGAGAAGCCTTGCCATCTTCAAGTAAAAACTATGACGAGCTTGCTAAACCTGCAACAACCAAAAGAAGTAGGACGCCCTCAAATGGACCAAACACACCCGTCTTCCTATACATCCTGATGTCAAGGAGAAAGAATGGTCAGTCTACGTTCGAAACTGGAGCAAGCAAAGCCGATGCACAGCGGTATAGGGATAATGTAAAGTTGCTCAAGACGAATGCAGTTTTGCCTCTGACACAGCTAGGCGACAATAAGGTTGTAAGATTACCCCAAGGCTTTATAAAAGCTCTACCAAAGAGGGTGGAACCAAGCTTTCTCCCAACCAAGAGGACCGAAGAAGGTTTTGATCCAAACGCCTACAAATTCATGTTGAAAGCTGGGTACGACTTCACTTCTTCTTCGAATCCTAGAAAGAAGGTTTCAAACACTGTCAATAATAAAGAACATGAGCTCATCGAGACTCCAAAAAAGTTGAAGAAGCATGGTTACTGAGTTAACAACAACAAAGCTGGACTTTGCTTCACACCAAATGCGCCCGTGAAGATTTCAAACAAAGCGAAAAATGCTAGCACTCAACACATCAGCGTGAGCATTGAACAAGATCGAGAAGAGCCTAAATCCACCCTTCAGACGTCAGTCTTCGATAGGATGAATCGTTCAAGACCCAGAACTTCAGCACTTAATTGCATTGGTGGTCAAAACAGAACTTCCGTCTTCAAGAGGCTTAACAAGCTAACATCCCAAAGCTCTATTTTTGAAAAGTTGTCAAAACCTAAGAAGCAAAGCGACATGGCTAGCTCTCCTCCTCGTCGGTCAACTTTGAAAAGACTTGAAGACAACATGAAGTTTTCTAGAAATAGGGAGACAACGTCAAAGGAAGAAAAGCTCGACAGGCTAGTAAAAAAAGGCGATATTCGAAGCTTGATTCCTTCAAGGATGAAGCGCCAAGCAATTTTGGAGGTTGACACAAATGGACCACTGAAAGTAAGAAGGCGCACCATCATCCACACCGACCAATCTTCACGCCAACAAATCCAAAAAGACAAAGAATATGAAATCCCTAAGGAATACGTCACTTTTGGCTCTTTCGGCTCAAAGTCTTCACCTCGACCGTTGGGGGCATACTCGAAGTCAAGTGAAGTTGAAGGATGGACTCATGTCACTCCGAAGAAACTGCACGAGAAGCATACGTCTTCTCCACAAGTGAACCAATCGGAAATGGGGCAAAGCAGTTTTCGCCAACCTCCAAAGCAATGTGAAAGTGTTGAAGATAAGGAAATTTCGGCACAAAGATCGTTCATGCACGATCTCTTCTTCCTCAAGACTTATTCAAATACTCGACCAAGGTTCCTTGCTATGAAGATTGCGAGGAACACCTCTCCAAAATCACTTCGAAGAAATTGGACAAGCAGCAACCATCTCGTTCATAAGTTCATCAGTCAGAAAGGGGGCAAAGCAGTTCTTGTCAACCTCAAGAACAATGTGAAAGTGTTAGAGATAATGAAATTTCGATACGAAGATCGTCCATCCCCATCACAATGTGTGATTTCTTTCCATAAGACTTCTTCAATTACTCAGTCAAGGCTCCTTGCTATGAGGATTGTGAGGAACGCCTCTCCCAAGTCGCTTGACAAATCCACAACAATCAAGCTCCTAGTCCGCACAAGCATAAAATGCGAGACCAAAGACTCATCGCCTGTATGAGCCTAAACTGTACACGGCACAAAGCTTCTGGCCCACAAGAGCATAAACTATGTACGGCAAAATCATCATCAAAATCACCATTAAAACCATAAATAAATAATAAATAAATAAATTCATCATTTGAACTACGTCATGACTTGATCCCTCCTCAACCGAAGGTACGTAGGCAACTTGAAGCTTCAAAACTTTGAGTACAGCCATATCATCAACAAAAACACAAACACTTTGAAGAATAAAGAGCAAATTCAAGAATGTGAATACTTTATTTCTTTAAAAGAAGAAGTCGGCTCAAAAGCCTCATTAAAAAAAAGTATAAATGGGTCTTCCTACACTTAAGACCCATGCCAAATCAAAGAAACAAAAGTTGAAGTCCACAAAAGAACAGCCCAAATCCAGGCCCATCTCCTTCTTTGTCCACTTCAAGCTTGACCCAGTGTTCGTCCTCCACCAAGACCAAGCATAATGGGTCTGAACTGCAAATCCTCAAAAGGCATCATGGACCTCATGGCTGCCATCAAAGTCATCTGCTCAAGAACCCCACCTGCTACACATGGTGCGCACACCCGAAGCAAGTGGACCTCCAAGTCAGCTGCACGACCTCGTCTTCAAACACCTTCTTTTCCACTCCTCTGTCTTCTTCCTCTCATGAAAGTGGCAGAGTCACCCACGAACAAAAGGAAGACCTACAGATGCACAAGATCTGGATTCAGAAGTGGTGTTTCTCTGTCTCTCCTCCGCATCTGCTTTGGGCAGCTGAAATATCACCGGGAATCCTTGTGGGAATGTGTACAGTTACCAACATATGGAGAAGGTCGCAGAAACTGTAATTGTTGATGAAGCTTATGGGCATCTTGCTTTTGGTGATTTAATTTGGTTCAAGAAACACTTCTGCAGAAAACACAGTGATTTCAAAGTGCCACCCAAGCTCTCCACTGCCTCGACTCCAACAACCCCAAGGTCGTCACTCTACGACGACGTCTTTTACGCCATCCTCAACAACCGCAGCCTAGCCTCCCGCTGCTCCAGTTTCTGTACGACTGCCTCCTGTTCTGTGCTCTCGCCCTTGATCTCATTCTAAGTTGCCGTCTTACCACCTTCATTCTAGCCAACTGAAAAGACTGGCGAGATTCCCCGATGTATCGCACCTCCATCGATAAATCCATCATCAAGTTCACACCAAGCTCGAGCCCTCCAATCAAAGCAACCACCTTCAGATTATAAACTTATCCAGTAAACATCTTCAATAGAACAATCTCATCCCAAGCTTGCTCATCTGTTCCATTGTCGGTGGCTTCTAATGTTGTAGACCCCGGGAGAATTGATAGAAGTGCGGCACTGCACTGGGAGTTTCCTTACATGGGTTTCCTGAAAAAGACAAGGAAGATGGGCTTTTGCCGTTGTTGAGGAGCGGCCGGTCAAATTTGCCCTCTGGGTGTTGATCTGGGCATCTGTGTTGCTTGCCTGGTTCGCGGCTTCTATGGATGCAAACGCTGCTACTGCGGTGGCGGCTAATTTCATTAGAGCTTCCAGCTGTGGGTCGAAGATTGTGACAGTGTTTCGAAACTTCATCTGACCTGATGAGGCTATATTGTTTGCTCTTGCCACACTTTTGGTCATTGAGCTTCGAGGGGCTTAGAAGTATCAACGGGGACTTGTGGCGCCAACTGTGAATGGCAAACTCAAGGACGAGGTTAGAGATTGCGGAGGAGAAAACTGAACAAAAATAAAAATAGAAAAAAACTTCGGTGATCGCTGTCAAACGACTAGCCGGTCATGAAGCTCGACGCCTTACACTTTATCTCAAGCTCCAGCTGCTTCTGCACCTCCACCATGGCTGCTGCGTTAGAATGTGATTGACAAAACCAAAGTTTGTTAACTCACACCTACTTGCATCCTTGCTTCGTGCCTCTGCAAACTCCTCTGCATTTCTCCTTGTACCATGTAGGGGTATATATAGAACAAAAAAGGGAAGGTGTTGGCCGACAAAAACAAAAAAAAAATATATATATATATATATATGAAGATTTCAGGAATGATGCACAGCAGCATGAGAAAGGTTCTAGGTGGGATTAAGCTGCAGCACAAAGGCACATGTTCAAAAGTGACCCATCAACACATTTAACGTGAGTTCCCGCATGCCAATTCAAAGATGGAGGTCACATTTTTCTAAAGAGGAATGATGGCCTATGCCAATTTAAGCACCCACTAAGAAACCCAATCGTGCTATCGTCAAACCACTCACAAGTGTATACTACTATTAGCAAGTCAAGAAAAAAAAAAGAACAAAAAAAAACAAAACAAAACAAAAGGGGTGATGGTGACAGAATAATTGAAAAGTAGAAAGTAAGGGGATGGTGCATCAGGCACTATCTAAGAAAAAAAACGGAAAAGGAAGAGGGGAAGTAACACATATGAGTGAGATATGTGTTTCAACACAACATACTGAATAAAATAAAGCATGTCCATTGATATCTCTAAGAAATTATAAGTTCATATAAAAAAATAAAAAATTAAATAAAAAATAAAGCAAAAGAGAAAAGACAGAGACTTCACAAAGGTTGCTCACGTGAAGCCTCAGCACTCGGCTAAACCCTAGAAGAAGAAGGCACTAAAGATTGATCATGTGGCGCCTCAATGCTTGGTCGAACGCCAGAAAGTGAAGGTAAAAAGTGCCTCTGGAAGAAAGCCACAAACTTCTAATGGTCGCTTTAAATCCGACCTTCAAATGCCTGCAGATGATAAGCTTTCTCTTTATGCTCGTCGAATAATCATTTGCAAGCATGCGCAACTCTCGATTCTCACGCTTGAGACGTTTGATCTCTCATCCAAGGCTTTCCACCTCGACCGTCAATGATTCAACTTGGCGAGTTCGAGCAAGTAGGCCCTAGCCTATGTTGGACACAGAGCCCACACATTGAACACTGATAGCCCAAGAGTCTTGAACAACCAACTTATCGAACCGCCTTGAAAGTAGCCTATTATCTCTAGGAGTGAGAAGGTTCCTAGCTACAACCGTAGCCGTTGTTGCATCCCTCATCACAGAGTCTTCAACTGTAAGAGGGCCATTAGAAGAAAAGAATGACGGGTGCCATATATTACCCTGACGCTGCGCATTTGTATCACTCCTGAGACTCAAATCTAAGCAAATGTTAGACGGGTATGCCATTTTTAAAAATGGTAGAAGAAAAGGGTTGGAGGGAGTAAAATCTCAGTAATACAACAAAGACAATTTTCAAGGGCGAGCAATCTTCAAAGTGTGCATGTTGAATACGATTGACACCGCTTTAAAAGGAAAGGCAACACAACCACTTGTTCAAAAAATCGAAAAGATACCACTCTTCGAATTTCAAAAGTCAGATTTTCCTGCGTAAAGTCCATCAACACTTTTCAAACGCGATCTCAGCTGTCAGCTATCAGGTGCAACTTTGTCAAATATGATTGACAGAGTTGAAAACGTGCGAAGTTCATTATTCCAACTACCACACTTTTGGCCGACAAGCTTGGGTGACAAGGCCACATCCGCACTACCACTTGCTATGGGGAAATTACTATATAGTTTGACCTCCATCCTCTATGGCAAGGCACACATCCAAAACGCCTGTCTCTTCTTCCTCGCCAAATGCATCTGCAACCAAACCCTTCAACATACTCAGTTTTCTTCCTCCGTGGAAACACCTCTTCAACCAAGTCACACCAGAGCAAAAGTATCTCATATCACTAGGGTTGAAAGCAAGAGTATCTCATAGCACGCTTCCTGCCTATCCTTTTCTTTGTCCTCGTTCTTCTCTACAGGGCAAAGAGAAAGAGAGCGATTAGTCGGCATTTGGAATCAGCCTTCCAATTTGGAACCGACTGACTGGAAACCCCTTCCTTGATTGCTTACTTAGCACTGCTCTTGAAGTACCCATTGTTTCAACATCTTGTGCTTCCAAAGAAGATACCAGATGCTTGGAGAACAGATGAGGAAAGTGAAAGTGATACATCGAAGCAGGCGGAGACGAACGCAACAAATACATGTGCTGATCATCTGCTACTTTTTCAAAAGCAAAAGTATCTCATATCATCAAGGTCAAAAGAAAAGGTATCTCATATCATGCTTTTCCCCTGTCATTTCCTTTGCCCTTGCTCTTGCTCTTGCCAGCAGAACAAGGAGAAAGGAAGCAATCAGTCGGAACCTGAAATAAACCTCCGATCTGGAACTAATTGCCCAGAACCTTTGCCTGGTTGCTTACCTAGCATTGCTCTCGAGTGCTCATCTTCAACTGTTGATGGGTCTCGAATTTCCTCGACAAATACTTCAAGACAATTGATATGGTGTTGGCTCTTTACACTGAAGCTGCCAAACATGGATGAGTGGCTGAAAAGTGATACTCTGAAGGACCATTGAAAGGCAAAAGGTTGCGCACCACTTCTGCTAGGCGAAAGAAACAAGCAGAAAAGAATGCAACACAATGAGCTGGAACAAATCATTATAGCAGGACACCCTTCTCGGCAGAACTACATAATCCAGACGGATGAGTCTAAGTCAAATCCAAGCCCGCCATCATTGTTATAATCAAAGAGCTCGAGAAGCTTCAATAGCCTTTCGCTGGTACTGTCACCGAAGAGTAAAGTCTCGACAACCCTTGAAGATCATACCGTTAACCAAACTGCTCAGGGTTCATATGAAAATACTGCGAACTTCCTTGATCTTTCAAAGCAAATTCTTTGCAGCATCTGACCTTATCCCCTGACCTTCTTCAATATAAATTGGAAAGATTGAACAAAGAAACAGGTCATCACCTCCGCCTCGTGTCTGCTTGCTAGGTGTTCAAACCCTGAAAACTACTCAAGATCAAGCCCCAATGGCCCTTGAAGAAATCACAAGTCCAATTCAAGATCAAGTGTCCACCACCCTTGAATCAAATCCAGATCAAGATCAAGTCTATGGAAAGTCCTTTGGAGGAAACCAGAAAACCCTCCAACCTAGTTCAAGATCAAAGCTGTGGAACGTCAACAAGCGCAACAAAATACGTGCCAATTCATCCATTACCAAAGCCAAAGATCATCTACCACATGAAGCTCCTTGTGGTCCAAATTTCATCCAAGATCAAGCCTCAACGGCCCTTGAAGAAATTTCAAACAAAATTCAAGAACAAGCCTTAACGGCACTTGAAGAAACTCCCAGCCCAACTCAAGATTAAGCTTTAACGGCCCTTGGATCGACATATACATTAAGGAACTTCAAAACGCATCTTCTACACATGACAAGCACATGTATACGACGCGCCTTGAAGTGGGGGCATTTGTAGATATTGAAATTTTGGTGAAATAAATATTGACAATTGTATTAAAATTACAACCTCCATTCATTTCACCTACATCATACATTTATTTCACATACAACATCCACTCAATTCACCTACAACAATCCACCCAATCCACCCACAACATCCACCAAAACAAAAGGATGGTGGTAATTCATTCTCAAAGCCTATAAATAGGCATCCTCATCAAAGGATCAAGGGGGGATTTTTTACATACATTTTCTCTACTCCCAAATTGGAAGAGAATTCACACCACACCAAAGCCTTGAAGCCTCGAAACTCTAAAGCTCTCAAGCAAATCCCGAAGAATCAAGAAAGCCCTCTTTGTTCTTCGTCAAAATCCTCATTCAAGATCAAGCCCCAACGGCCCTTGAAGAAACTTCCACTAATTCAAGATCAAGCCCCGATGGCCCTTGAAGAAAGTGTTCATCATTCATCATCCGTTCATCATAAAGATCAAGCCCTGACGGCCTTTGGATCAACAACATCAACAAATCTACCCATTACAAAGATAGAATCAAAGGCCAAATTTGTAGAAGAGATTGTAACCCCTAAATCATTATACAAATATTATTTTGTACACGTGTTTTTGTCTCGTTCATCGCAGGAATTCCCGTGTTTACAGAGACTACTCTGTGGGAAATCCACTAAGCCTACTTCTGAGGAGGTCGCTGAGATATGTGCACTTTTGAAACCAGATCTGCTTAAAGACATGGATGCTTGTTTCTTTATTTCTCCGGAAGGCTTGCCTGCCTTTACTTTTGAGGCTTCTAATGGTGAAGAAGTCGGAGAGATCGGTATCCAGGCTAGGGCAGTCAGGGGTGCAATGCCGGATGGTGCCTCTGTTGAGAATGTCGTGACTGCTGAAGGTGTGGCGACCGAGTAGTCGTGGAGTGTCCAAGTTGCCAAAGAGTAGTCTTCTAGGAAGTCTTTAGGATTTTCTTTTTGTTCCTTGTTGCTTTTTCTTTGCTTGAACTCCTTCGGTCTTTGCTAGTTGCTTATCAATTTTGCTAGAAAATTTAATAAACTTGTTTCCTTCGCTTTTCTCCATCTTCGTTTCTTTTGTTCATGCCCTAACCTTTAAACTTTATAGACCAGTGGCAGGCTTGCAACTTTTCTATAAACAGACAGGCCCGCATAACCTATGCAGTCGTATGTGTTAGTGTAGAACTCTGCAAAGTTGTTAGCCATAGGGTTGGCAGCCGGATGCCTTACTTACAGAAGTAGACAAGTCCGCGTAACCACTAGGTTGTTAACCTTGGCTTTCTCCAATTCCGTAGGTTGCGTAGCAAGTATCACAACATTTAGGACTTGGTGTAGGTTGTTCTGCGCTTGGCAAAGGTGGAGCTTATCGACTATGAAGCATGTCGGCAATGGATAAAGCTTTGTATATACACGCTAGCTTATTTAATCTTTCACAAGAATGTACGGTTGTATAAGTCTAGTGCAGCTTTACTGCTCGAATGGCAAGCCGTAGGTAATCTTTCGAAAATCGTAGGCTACCTTAGCGCACTCAATAGCAGCTTTAGGGTTTCAGGGCAGTCATCTGTAGGGCGTACTAAGTAATGTGCCCCCTCTGTCTCTGGGGCTCGATTCCTCGCTGATTAGGCCAAGAGACCCAAAATCCTTCAGCTAGATAAGCCTTGAAAAAGGCCATTGTGGCTACTTTTAGGAATCCCAATGCAAGCCATTGTGCACCTAGTTATACCAGGGCAGCCCAGCTCATCCACGTTTGGAAAGCAGACCCATGTGAGTGTCAGGGAATTGGTTTACCCTCTCGTACTGGAGAGCAATTAGTTTACCCTTTCGCACAAGATAACATGGTTGGTCCCTCAGGGGGCGCAATTCCTGCAATGAGTCCCTAAGAAAGGCACAGTCTTCTTTTGAAGTACATGAGTGATCAGTTGTTGTAAGCATGCAGCCGAGCCAAGTTGTAGAATACTTCTGAATTCCTCATTGAAAAACGAGTGAAACGAACGATAAGGTAGGAATTGCATAACAACTGGATAGTCCTCGGCTTGTGAGGTGGTGCCCGTCGAGCTGCTTAAATCTTCGGGCTTTGATGTAACTGAAGGTCACACATGGTACTTCCTCAGATTGTAGGCGTTCCACTGCTTTTCGTTCTTTTTGTCATTTTATGGTGGCGAGGGTGTAATTACTCTTACCGCCTACTCTACTGATCTTTTACGGACCTTCCCAAATGGGATCCATCTTTTTGGAGCCTACTCTACGGGTAATGATGAAGGCTTTTCTTAGGACTAGATCTTCAAGCTGGAATTTTTTTATTTTGGCCCTTTTGTTATAGTTGGAGAGGCACTGCTGCTGGTAGGCTGCGATGAGGGTGATGGTCTGCTCACATTTCTCCTCTGCCATATCTAAGCTTGTGGCTATCTCCTTACTATTCTACTCAATGGTTGGTAGTAGAGTGGTGATAGTTGGCTTGATGACATTGGGATGAATGATTACTTTTGAGCCAAATGCCAAAGAAAAATGAGTCTCATCGGTTGCTCGTCTTTTGGTGATGCGATATGCCCATAGACATCCGGGGAGTTCGTCTGGCCATTTTCCCTTCTTGTTGGTAAGGGATTTCTTGAGGCAGTTGAGGATCATCTTGTTGGATGTTTCGACCCACCTATTGCTTTGAGGATATATTGGCGTGGACATGTGCTGCTTGATGCAATATTTTTGGAAAAACTTCACCAAATCTTTGCCCACGAATTGCGGGCCATTATCGGTGATGATGGATTGAGGGATGCCAAATCGGCAAATGATGTTCCTCCATATGAAGCGAGCTCTGCTTCTACCCATTTGGTGAAGTAATCGGTTGCCACAATCATCATGCCTTTGCCCCCAGCAGCAGGCGACATTGGCCCTACTAGGTCGATTGCGCACTGCATAAATGACCAAGGACTCGTTTGTGGGTGTAGCTCGCTAGCAGGCAGTACTGGTATCGGCTTATAGCGTTGGCAGCAGTCGTACTTTTGCACTAACTCCTTAACTTCTTGATGCATGGTAAGTCAGTAGTAGCCTTTATCAAGAGTCATCTGGGCTAAGGATTGGCCTTTGAAGTGATTTCCACAAACGCCTTTATGGATTGAGCTTAGAACCATTAGGTCGTCAGAGCGCTAAGCAGCGGAGATGTGGTTCAATGTGGAATCTTCGGACGAGAATGTTGTTCCATATATAGTAGCATGTTGCCTTTATTTGGAGCTTTCTAGACTTCAATTTTTCCATGGAGAGTGTGCTATTGACCAGGTAGTTTATAATGGAATCTTGCCAGTTTGGAGTTGTACTAATCTGTGACACCTTGGCTGCTAACTCCGCCTATATGCTTGGCTTGTCTAGATATGTCACCAGAATAGAGCGTTTGAGTTGGTGGTCGAGGGTCGAGCCTAGGCCGGCTAGTGCGTCCATGTGAACGTTATCTGCCTATGGAACTTGAGTGAGGGTGTAAGTTTGAAACACCTCAAGTAGTCTGGCTAGTGATTAGCTGGGAATCAGAATGAATTGCGAGCTTTTTCACTACCAAGTCTTTTTCCATTCGGAGGCCTGTTAGTAGGGCCTCGTACTCTATTTCGTTGTTGGATGATTTAAGGCCTAGAGTGATTACCTGCTCGAGCATCGAACCATCTAGGGTGACAAGGATCACACCTGCTCTAAAACCTTTATAGTTAGATACGCTATGTTGCGTCGCTTAGGCTAGGCGTGAAAGTGCAGTAGGGAGTCGTAAAGGTACGTGTGGTGCATTCCTAGCAGGCGAACAAAATCTTCTCAGGCTACCGGTTAAACTTGAGCCAGATTGGGTGACTAATTCTCTCCGTCCGTCGTGCTACCTACTCCGATGTGAGGTGGAGGATGCTTTTTGCAGGCTTAGCCGCAAATGAACACTTCGCCTATAAAGTTGCTCATGTTGACTATTGGAGTATAACCCCAATCGTGAATGTATGTTCATTCGTGGGCCTAGCTAAGAAGGGAGTATACGCTATCTCGAGGGCCCAATCGAGAGTGTACACTGCTTGAACGCTCGGTTTGTGGTTGGTCGAGTGGCTGTTTGCTAAGACGCTGCTGGAAAGGATATTCATCTACCATTGTCCTACTTTGGGACACCTCATCTAAGGCAAGTTGCATCTCGGTGCGCTGCAAGAGCTGGTTCACCAAGGTTATCTGCTGTGCGAGGGCGCTCGTCAACTCTATAACTAATCGAGACAAGTGTTGTTCTCTATTTAGGTTAGAAGAGCTTGGAAAAAATGTATCTCCTTGAGCAGTGGAAGTGTGGTAGACTCTGGGCGTGAGATTTAAGTTAGGAAATGTCAAATCTGCAGAAAAATATGGTGAAAATGCTCTCGGTTCAATCATTGGTCCGAAAATTTGGAGCCAGATGGTTGAACTAATCTTGGACCAATTTGGGTTGCTTGGAAGGCCACGAGAGCAGGCTAGGCCGCAGGAGTCAGCTGCTCGGCTGGAGCAGATTGGGTTACGGAAGCAAGGTGGGCCATGAGAGTAGGGCCATGAGAGTGGGTTGTTCGGCGGGAGCAAGCTGGGCCACGGAAGCAAGTTAGGCCACAAGAGTGGGCTGCTCGGCAGGGGCAGGCTGGGGCATGAGAGTGGTCTGCTCGGCATGTGGCGCACGTGGGTGCGAGGCTTGGGCTCGACTTGGCAACGCGTTGGGCTCGCATTGGGCTTAGAGTGACATGGCTTAGGTCGTGGCCTTGGTGCTGTGAGCCTTGGATGGCACGGCTTGGGCTTGCTTAGATGGCACGGCTCGGGCCGTTGTGGTGACACCATGGACCTTGTTGCGGGTGGCTACCGTGGTGGCCATCGCGGTGGTTCCCGTGGTGGAAACTCATGGTGGTGGTGCCGCTCCACTTATTGTCACATTTAGCCTCGTGGATCGCCGCAGTCATATCTCTTGAATATTGGAATTTTTGTTTGTTGAAGTTTTTAAATTTCTAGCCATTGTACTTTTCTTTTACGTTTTATCAAAGAATTTTTACAAATAAAAAATTCTAAGAATAAGAACGTACGAAAAATCTACAAATGGACAAGAAAATAGAAAAACCTTAGATGCGAGAGTCTTGTACGAGCGTGTGACTTTTCTCTCAATGAAAGCACCAATTTGTGAATGCAAATTTCTTCCTCCTTGTTCTTGGACAAAATTGCACCTACAAAACAAACAACACCTTAGGTCAAGGCCAAGAGCCTCACGTGCCCACGATGAATGTTGGGGGGGCTTTGGCCGAAGAACCTCCGATGCCAAAGTTAGAATTTTGAAGGAAAAGTGTTTGAAGAATTTTGAGTGTATAGCAAGAGTGAAGACTTAGGTTATTAGAGAAAATGAGGTAGAATATATAAGGCATGGTCGGCCCCCTTGGGAGAGAAGGTGACCGGCCACTTGTGTGTTTTTTGGGTGTAATTGGTAGTTTAATTAGCCATTAATAGATTAATTAGGTAATAAATCCATTAATTAGCTAATTAACATAATTTAAAAGGAATGTTTTGGGGGTTACCTTGTGGAGAAGATATGATGAGGGATTGATGAAATAGGTTAGAAATAAATACCTATTTGGGCACTTTTGACTTGATTGAGGGATGATTGTCCACTACTCACGTGTAGGAATTCTGGTGTGTGTAAGATCCCACATCGCCCAGGGGTGTGGATCTTGTAAGCCTTATATGTATATTCTCATCTCTACCTAGCACGAGGCCTTTTGGGAGCTCACTGGCTTCGGGTTCCATCGGAACTCCGAAGTTAAGCGAGTTCTCGCAAGAGCAATCCCAAGATGGGTGATCCATTGGGAAGTTCTCGTGTGAGTTCCCAGAAACAAAACCGTGAAGGCGTGGTCGGGGCCCAAAGCGAACAATATTGTGCTATGGCGGAGTCGAGCTCCGGATGTGGTGGGGGCCCGAGCCGGGATGTGACAATTTGGTATCAGAGCCAATCCCTGGCCGGAGGTGTGCCGACGAGGATGTCAGGCCCCTAAGGAAGGTGGATTGTAAGATCCCACATCGCCCAAGTGTGTGGGTCATGTAAGCCTTATATGTATATATTCCCATCTCTACCTAGCACGAGGCTTTTTGGGAGTTCACTGGCTTCGGGTTCCATCGGAACTCCGAAGTTAAGCGAGTTCGCACGAGAGCAATCGCAGGATGGGTGACCCACTAGGAAGTTCTTGTATGAGTTCCCAAAAACAAAACCGTGAGGTTGTAGTTGGGGCCTAAAGCGGACAATATCGTGCTACGGCGGAGTCGAGCTCGGGATGTGGTGGGGACCCTGGTCGGGATGTGACAGTGTGCCTCGAGGGTAGTTTTGTCCTTTTCACCCAAAAATCCATGTGTTGCCTCTTGATTATTTTTTGGCTCCACACAATCTACGTAACATCCATATATAAAGTTCACCAAAAAAAAAATCCATATATAGCTAAATATTATACCATGTAAAAAGAATTACGAAACAAAGCTAAATATTATACCATGTAAAAAGTATGAATTTGAAGTGACTAGATACTAAGAATAACATATAATGCTTACCTAAAATTAATAATACCTACTACGAATCTCATTTAAATCCACATGAAAATATAATAATTATTTGTTTGGACTCGATTTTGCACTATCACCCGAGTAATTGATGTCATTGGATGAATTAAAATTTTTACAAATGACCTAGACATCTTAATTATCGTAATAATTATCTTGGAGAAATATATTTTAGTTTGGAGATGAGGATAAAAATGAAAGGGCAGTGGATTGATACCACAAGCCGATTCAACTGTCAGTGATTTTTATAGACTCCATAATACGTAAAAGTTGGATTGATGTCAGAAGACTACATTAAACCATGCAATTGACCTTGATAAGGGGAGGGAGAGTTTCAAATACGGGACACATAGGTGGAAATCTAAGAGCCAATCTGATCAAACTTCATGATAAGTCATTTGGCTTGAATAATTATCAGTTGGAATAAGTCCATAGAAATTATCATTGGAACTTGCATGCACCTAGACAGTTACATGGTGGGATAAACTAATCACTTAAACGTGACATTATCAAAATTTGACTTGGTGTTCACGGCATGGACTCTAGAACACATCCAATTGCATTAGTCCTATAAAGACAAGAGGATTTGCAATGTAGAGGAACCTTTAACTCAACACACAAATCAATACTCTACCTGAATCCTCTCAGCCCTTTTGAGAAATATTATCAGCTTCACTAACTGTTAGCACGAATACAGTCTGGTTAGACAGATTTGTGTTAACTGTCGACGAATGACGACATCCTGGTTAGACAACGTTTTCTAGAGGCAATCATCAGAGGTAATAGTTTGGTTAAATAGGATTGAGTTGTAGAATCAGTTCGATTTAGGAGGCCTAACAGTTTTTTAAACAATAGGTTTACTAAGTCCGACTAGTTATTATCTATCATAATTCTCTATTGGCGAAGAGTCCTTGATTCTTTCATGAAACGAGGTCACTTCATTAGCTTTCTTGGCGAAGTGAGGTGTTACTCAAGTTACATTCAGTGTGCAACGCACATGCAACCGAGCCATTATTGGACTTCACAGCAAAAGGCATAACCTTATTTTCAAGTTTTAGAACCGAAGGCTGAGAGTTCCTTCCTCGGCTGAAAGTGTTTCGTTCAAAATTCAGAAGTGCATTTCATCGCATCATCCCTGTAGAACAATGATTTTCTAAGGCCGGAGTAAAGCTTCATTGTGTTTTGGCAGCTGCAGTCTTTGTAGCAGTGGAAAATGGAATTTCATTGCTTCCTGAAAAATTTCAGTAATGAAAAGTTATCAGAATTATAATTTGAGAACTATTTTTTCTTCGTTTAACTACTTTAAACATTTTCACTTCTAGATACTAAAAAAATGAATGAATAACTTATATACAAAAATACTAGTTTCTTCTCTTGCAGAGCACAAGAACTAGTTTCTCCTTTTACTAATCAAATTCTCGATCTGGGTTTTGAAAAAAAAAACCATATTTTCTCAAGGAAATCCGTGAAAACCATATTTTATTGACGGTATGGGCTGTAGTAGAGAGCTTGGTGGAGACGCTGACATTTGGTCGCAAATGGGCAGATGGGTGGGATGGAAATGCGGTGGGAGTCGAAGAGGGAGGGGAAGAGAAAAGGGAGATGCCTTTTCTTTAATTTTGTCTTTTTACATTTTATGAATTAATTCTTTATGTTTATTGCTCATGTGGCATAACTTTAGACCTGGTATTTGTGTCGTATTTTTTGTGTTCATGTTATTTTCGTAACTCACTTAATATCTTAACGGGTTGTATCGTGTAACACCCGTTAAAGTAAACGGGTAATCTGATCTGACCTGAAATAGACCTGTATATATTATCGAGTAATATAATCTAACCCGTTACCCGTTAAAGAATATATATTTTAAATCAATAAACAATGAAAATGAAAAACATAATTTGATCCCAAAAAAACGAAAAACATAATACTAAATTAGTATGTTTGTACCATACTTGACAAATCCCGAAACTACTGAGCACTAGTTAACGTTATACCGTCAAGGACCCAGAAGAGTTTCTCTCTAACCAGGAGGCCAATCACAGTGCGACACGTGTCGACATGAGAAGTCAATCATAGCGCAACACGTGTCAATGTCAGAAGTCAATCACAACACAACACGTGTCAATGTCAGAACAAAGCTAGAAACTCTCTTCTATAAAAGGAGATCATTATCCCACAATATTTCCGAATGTCATTTGTACTAAATCATTCACTTGTACTCACTAAAGGAGAGCTTGAACCTATGTACTTGTGTATACCCTTCACAGTTAATGAGAACTCCTCTACTCCGTGGACGTAGCCAATCTGGGTGAACCATGTACATATTGTGTTTGTTTCCCTGTCTCTATCCATTTACATACTTATCCACAAAAGTAACCGGAACAATCTAGCGAAGGTTACTGATGCGAAATATATAAGCACACAAATTAAACCCTCTTTTTATCAATTGTAGTATGGAATGTAAGTAGGGATCGTTCTAGGCCGGGGATTAGGAGGGATTGCTAAATCACTTGAAAACTGATTCAAAACGTAAAAACAAAGTTTAAAACACTAAACTAGACTCAAAGAATGCAAAACTAAACTATAAAACACTAAAACAAACCAAAAGACTCAAAACTGCCCAGAAACACTCAAAACTGCCTTAAAAACACTTTCTGGGCAGTTTTGAGCACCTAACACTAATTTGGACGAAATTAAGGTATAACTTGACTCAAGACACTTAAAAACACAAACTAAATTGATTTCTAACTAATATGACTTAACAAAGTAAAGGGGGATTTGGTTTTGACGAAAATTGAAAACAAAACAAAACTTTGTAAATTGAACAGATTCTAAAACGAATTTGGTTAAAGTGAATGGATGGAAAGCTAGCTAAGGGGTTCTTCTCCACACATGTCACACTTGCATACAAAACGATTTCCAATTGCTTCTCAATAAACCATGAATTCCCAACACCCCAAGTTAATTAGGTACGCTTAAATTAACTTTCAGATTTCCCTTTAGTCATTGAATTGAATGGAAATAGCGCATCGCAATCAAATTATTCCTTAAAAGTTACCTACATGAAAGCGCATAATAGATAAGCAATCAAAGATCATTACGTTCTATGGAAATCATAAGCATTGGCAAGGCACTCGTAACTATGAAAGCGCATGGTACTTATGCCAAGAATTTACTTAATACGATTGTGATCAACAACCTTTACTACTTGTGAATATAAGTTCATAACGATTAGGTGAAACTCCCTTATATCCTAGCATCAAACTTATGCATGAAATTAAGCGTGCACTCTCAACCAACATACACAAGTCAGTTTTAATTCTTGTAGATAAGCAAATTAAATTCACAACTTATGAAACGCAATTGGAAGTAATCAAATCATATAGCAAGCATAAACATGGTTTTGAATCCCCCCTAGCCAAGGGGGGGTTTAGTTCCTCATACTCGCAAGCAAAGATACATAAAATTAGAAATTAAAATTCAAAGAAAGAAAACACCTAGAACGCTCCAACTTGGCATCCTTTGCGCATCAACGATTTCTCCTTCTTCCTTGCTACGGCAGAGAAGTTTAGAACAGGTTTTGGGTGGTATTTATGGTGTAGAATGGATGGGGAATGGTATGGAAAGGTTTAGGGTTGATGGGTGGTGCGGCAAGGGATGATTTCTGGCTGGAATTAGAGAGAATGGTGAGTGAGGGTTGCGGCAGAGAGCAAGGCAGATTTATGGCGTGAATTGTGAATTATGAGAGGTGGTAGCTAAATGGTGCAACAAAGGATGGTATTTATAGGCTGAAATTCGCAGCCCCTATGTAGCAAAGGAAAAGGATTTAAAGGCCTAATTTGTATAGGATAATAACACACAATCCTTGAAGGAAAAGGTTCTTCTAGAAGTCAGAAATCCAAATGAAATAGGGAGAATAGAATCAGGTTTCTAGAACTTCTAGAAAGGTTTGGGGCGCCAGATTTTTAGGAGAGGAGATAAGGCCTTCTAGAAAACTTGTTTTGTGGCTGATTTCCTAGAAAAACAAGGGATAAGGTGCAACACCTTTGTAGGAGTGGATAAGGGCTTCTAGAAACCTATTTTAATGTGTTTTAATCTGAAAATAAATCCCCTTTGCAACTGGAATTAAGTTAGGATAGGATTAGGATAGGATAAGATAAGATAAGGTTGGATAAGATTTTGGATAATGTTCCTTCTTTTGAGCTGATTTCTTATCTTCCTTGACTTGGATTTATTTCTTCACTCTTTTCAGCACATTCCTAGCCTCTTGAACTTCAAATTGGTCCATCCATCTTGCTCCATTCATAAGTTATCCATTTGGTGCCCAAAACTGCCTCAAAATGCTCCAAATTGCACTTTCTTGCCAACTTTGTCATATGGACCTACAAACACACGAAAATAGCTTAAAACACTATAATAAACACAAACAAACTATGAAAATGCAAGAAAACAAGCTAACTAAGTCGCATAAATATGCTCCTATCAGTTACAAACTTAACATTTCTGTTGTACCAAAGTCCTCACTCATTTTGTGCATCAACATAGTATATGCATACTATATTGTTAGATAAACATTACTTGAAAACATAAAAAATAAAAACATTTGTCTTTCAAGTATTACATACGCTAAAATAAGAGCCTAATGAAAAAGTATTAGTACATTACTACAAAATACCAAATGTTCAAGGATATGCAAAATAAAGGGAGTTGTGTTTCATGAGATTTGGAGGGTTTTAAAAATCTAAACGACCATGTAACCATAATTTAAGCGCAAAGGAAGCAATCACGAGCGTTTATATGTGATTTCACATGTTTCATACTTGTACATTAATGATTAAGAATTTTATTTATTTTGAACTCCTTTAAAATTAATATTCATGAGGGTTTGTATGGTTTTAAAAATTCAAACGATGATGTATCCATCCTCAAAGCGTAGAGGATGCGATCACGAGCGTTTGCATATTTTTTTTCACATTTTTTCGTACTTGTAAATTAATTATTATAATTTTTTTAATGTGTTTGGTATGTTTAAATTACTTGATTTTTAATGTGTTTTATAAATTTTTTTTAATCTCACTTTTTGCCTATAGTATACTATAAAAGTAAATAAATAAATAAAACAATTTTTTTTAAATTTTATAGAATAATAATACAAAAATTCATTTTTAATATACAATACACACACACACACACTATGGCTATTGTATTTTATAGTAGTTTAAAAAATTAAAATCATCAAAATAACTTTTTTTCTTAATTTGTCAAAATGAGTTACCTGCGTGTCACTCTCGTATAAACATGATAAGAACCTGTTATTAATGGGTTCTTATCGTGTAACTCAATAATGATCTGATTAGTTATTGCGTCGACCCGAAACCCGTTATTTTCGTGTCGTATAAGAAATTGTTAGGTCTACATAACTTTGATGTGCCAAAGTCTAGTCACGTCATCAGTTAACTAAGCTAATAATAGAAAGACTAATGGAAGTATGAAAATGTCACAAAATTCAAACATTAGGTATGAAATTGGGATGAAAAAAAAACCTAATGTATGAAAGTTTGAAAATTACGATACTTGAGAGTAATAAACTGAGAATTACCCTTTTATAAAAATATCCATGAAAATGCATGCTTGAATCTTCTTAGAAGCTAAAATGTTTTCTGTTAGAAAACTCATATTTCAACAAAGTGTTATGCTCCCCGAGCACCTATTCATGCATTAAATCTTGTGCTAACTAACCGACATCGTTTGTGAAAAAGATTTGCATTGTTCACACTCAAAATCTTGCTTTCAAATCTTCATATAGACCTCAAATTGGATTCTCAGTTAGTTTTTTCGTTTCAACTATTTGACTGAAAAAACTCACATGTCAGAGTTTGAATCCATAGCTACATAACAACCTTCATATCTTCATAGCATATCCATAGTACATGCTTCGTTTCGCTGCCACAAGGAGATGAAATAAAGAAGTGTAGTTGGCTCTTTGTGAAGACTTAAGACTTCTCCATCTATTGCAACATAGCCTGGAGCCCCCCCACCCTCCCCAACAAAAATCCCAAAGGATTTTTTCAGGCACAAAATTATTATGTTTATTTTGTTATAAAGGTGGATGATCCACTTGAAGAAAAAGGGACAACTAACAAATGTTGAAGTGTGCTGCCTATTTTCACATTTCTTGACCTTAACAAAGAAGATATAGTTAATTTATATAAAGGCCTATCAACACACAAATATGATAGAGACACATAGATACAATGTATTGTTTCCATTACTTTGTAATTTCAGTATGATAATGAGAAAGACTACTGCTACTACCCCGATGAGGTAGGCACACTTGCTGAACCTCATAAATATTGTGTCTTATTTATTTTATTTCATTGCACATATATCATCGATTTCACAACACGTTATCAACACTACACTTTCCAGTTTATATCATTATGATGATGTAAAGGTAAACAATCTTCATGATTACTAATAAGCTATCCTATCAAATGCATTAGCAAGTTACAAATATGCCACATGGATTGAAGTTTCAATAAGACTATCCATGGACTTGGCACTACAAAAATGTTGCATGCCCGAAGTATAATAGTCGCCACATGGATTCAAATTCCAAAGAGGATAATGTAACAACCCGTCCCGGATTTATCGAAAAGGAAGGGTATTTTCGTATTTTCACTTTGGTTGGGTTTCATTTGTTTGAAATATTACTTTTGGTGTTAAATGTTGTGGTGTGCCCAAGGGGCCCACCCCTAATTTTGGTCCCCCGGTTCTCCCTCCCTCTTTTTCTGATTTTTTAACTCTTTCTCTCTCTGTCTCTCAAACTCTCTCCCTCACTCTCGGCCCTCTCCTTCCTCTCTCAAAAACCAACCCTCCTAGAGGATTTTCACTCAAACAACAACCACCTAGACTACACCACAACATTCCCTCATAGTCCCTATGAGTTCTTGAACCAAGAAAATAGAAGAAAAACCATTCGAAAACTCACCCCTTAGCTGCACTATTCAAGGAACTTCTCCGACGATTTCTCGCTATTTCCGATGAAAGTAAGCCTCACAATTGGTCCCTATCATTGTAGGTTGTGTCTAGGTTCATGATTAGTAAGTTTTTGGGTAGTTTTGGTGGTGTAGGAACTCGGAAAAACTCAAGAAAAGGCACTGTGCAAATCTGGAAACTTCAAAATCGTGGTCGTTTAGCCATCTTTCAAGCCATTTTTTTTTGCCAAATACGGCCACCAATCGGTCCCTACTTTGTATAAATCTTTTCTCCACATTCTAACTACATTTTGTCTTTTGAATCACTCAATTTGGTTAAGAAACAAAGACGTTACGAAGCTTTAAAAATTGCCTAAACTTTGGGCCAAAAACCCAATTTTCCGACAAGCACCACCCCGTTCGAGGCGTTTTCTAGCCAAAACATGGCAATTTGGCAGGCCTACGAGTATCAATCACTTCATCTCGTCGAGAACTACAACTTTCGTTTTTGTTTCACTTGATTTCATTGAGTATCGGAGAAGTTATGAGCATTTGAAAGTATGCCCAGAAAGCGGCCAAACTTAGCCAGAAAATAGGTCAAACCCGACCCACAACCTTAGCCGGGCCAAAGATTTGGGTCATGGTATCCAGCCTATTAGGCCAAGCCCTTTAACCCTAAACCCAAACCCACTAAGCCTAAACCCAAACTCAAGTCCAAACCCAAACCCAGGACCCATACCCGTTGATTTGACCCGACCCGTTGACCGTTGACTTTTTGGTTTACATTTTTGGGTTTTGTCTGAGACCCTTCCTAGGCTAATTTCGACGTCCTGAATCCGTTGCCTACGTCCGTTTTCCCAAATTCAATCGTTTTAATAGTTTTATTAATTGGACCCTTTATGTGCTTAGGTGCAATTATTAGCAGCCATTCTATCATTTCTATTTTGTACAGCTCTTCGACAACAAAGTATCTATGAGCCCTTCTAAAATGCATGTTTTTAGTAGTAGAAATGCATACATGAAAAACATGATTTAATGGTTACATTTTATGAAACGTTTTATGAGTAAATTAAATTACACTTATGATATACATGCTTTACGGTGAATATTTTGGAATACCATATTTTATCGAACTTATGTTCTTTGTGGTATATATGATGGATGACTATATACTATTTATGAACATGTTTTCTTTACATTTCTTTATAGTATATATGATGGACGACTATATGCTATGAATATGACTTTGAGATATATGTACTTATGTTTGGAAAGAGTATATTCAATGTTTTGTGCATATCTGGTGGTCATTGTTCTGCCTACAGACGATGATACTTATATTGACCTTTGGGTTGGGTGCTGTGGGAGCCTACAGGCAATGATACTGGGTTGGGTGCTGTAAGAGCCTACGAGTGATTAATACTTGTGAAGGAAGTGTTATAAAGGAAGAGTTCTATAGGCCTTCGGGGCGATATTGATACCACTAGTTAGCACACTATATACGACAGATGTTTTATGAAGTTTTTATGGCATGCTAGGGTTTTCGGAAAAACCTATTACATATTATGCTATTGAGTTTTCATAAAACTTTAGGGGTTAGTATATTGCTAATTGTTTCAGTATCATATATGTACCAACTTGGTCCACTCATTTTTGTTTTGCGCCCCCTCAGGATTTAGAATAAAGGCGTACAATCCCGGCATCAAGGCACTTCCGCATCGGCATTCTTCGAGTCCTCTTGGTGTATGAACCATTCTCTTTTTCATTCAATTTTATATTCTTTCCCTTAGTGTCCTAGTTAGATTGTATGCTCTGAATACGTTCCTCAATTGCATTTTAATTATATTTAAATTTAGAAGTCTTATTTATTTCTTGTTCTCATGCATTCTAATATGGCTTCGTCACCTTCAGATGTTGGTCAGCACATGCCTACCCTGGTGTTTGAGAGAATATCAAGGTCGGGCGTGTCAGATAATCTATGCACTAGCCATTTTAGTGGAGATTAAAAATCTAAGCTCTATAACACTCTAGATGAGGTTATTATCCTAGTTCTCTGAACAAGTTCATCTAATAAGAAATGATTGTCCTAGAAGACACAATGCAAAGACCCTGAAAAGGCAAGGATATCCGAAGTAATGAAATGCTTGTTAGAGAACAATTCAGAAATAAATAAAAATAACAGAACTTCAAATTCTAAAAGTTTATTAACGAAAAATACTTGCAATACAGAATGAAATAACATAAATAAATACAGAAATTAAAATGGTACTAACTTGGTTTGCACATATAGAGGCTAGTGCAAAAGTTATGTCCTTCGAACAGTATTTCCGTCCCACTCTTGTGCTTGTGGTTCTATGACGTCTGCTCGACCAGCATACAACTATCTAATTCTACAACCTACACTGAATTATAGAATTCTGGCGAATTGCTTTATGTGTTTACTCTCTGTAAGGTTTTGTATGGGAGAGATAGAAAGGGAAAAGATGATATACAAAGGAACTGAGAGTCTTCAGTTATATAGGCTATTTCATACATTTTGGATGTAGCTGAAACCACACAACTCTTTCCAAACAGTTGTGTCTATTAATCAAAACGTTTTCTTAATTAGTTTAATTAAAAACTTAATTCGAAATTAAAATTAATGAACTCTAATATTGATTAATAATATAATATTATGGTATAATTATCACAAGCCTAATCCACACAATTAGTGGCCTAAACCTCAATTCTCATTCCAAATTATCCAACACCTAATCACTAATAAAGGTGACTAACCTAATATAAGGGCCTCTAGGGAACTTAAGTTCCCCAATGTGGGACTAAAGGAGCTCAAAACTGCAACAATACCCCACATTTTGAGCCAATTATTAGGTCCTTGGGAGAGGTGAAAAATGACAATAAGCAAAACATATGTCACACCAATAACTTGTGACACACATCAAGAGAGGTGTCTTTTGGACTTGAACTTACCTTATTATTTACTTATCGGATTTACTAGATGACGCAGTGAATATAAAATCTTGAATTGTTCATCTCCGCAGTAAACCAAGACAATAAGCAAAACTTATGTCACACCAACATATTGCAAATTCATACATATGGTTCTGAGTAAATCCTGGATTCATGAGAGCTTTAAAGAATGTAGCCATGTAATTATAATAAATGCGATCTCACATTTACTCTCATATAGGTGATATGGATTAAGAATAAACTGTTACTATTATACTTGATTTACAAGTGTCAATATCATTAAACTAATGTATCCTACAACTATCAGCAGTCACCGCACTTCTTCCATCATAGGAATGGGTATGTAAGTGTGTTTCTTCTTTGAAACCAGCCAAACCAATTTGCCTATTGAACTTGGACCATGGGATCTCCAATCACCCAGGTTAGGTTTCCGTTTGGCAGTGTCATTTTACTCTATTGGCTTTAAACCCATTCCCCTCGATGTATGCTTAACTTGTTCTCTAGACAAAGTAAGCAGATCCGCAATATTATCTTTTGACTTAACATAGTCAATGGAAATTACACCACTAGAGAGCCATTGCTTGATTGTATTATGCCTTCGGCTAATTTGTCTAGACTTCCCATTGTATACACTATTTTTAGCTCGATATTGTGCAGCTAGACTATCACAGTGTATACATATTGCAGTTACAAGTTTCGGCCATATGGGAACATCTTCCAAAAAATCTCTTAGCCACTAAGCTTCTTCTCCAGCCTTATCGAGGGTTCCATCGTAGATCGGGCTTGCACATTTGTTTGGAAGATTTCCAAGATTTTGCTGCTCTTCCCAAAGTAAATACATATCCACTTGTGGATTTCGTATCAATACTATCAGATATCCAATTCGCATCAATAAATCTTTCAAGCACGGGAGGATACCTTGTATAATGCAATCCATAATTCATTGTATGCTTTAAGTATCTCAATACTCGAATTAAATCTTCCCAATGATCATGCCTTGGATTGCATGTATATCTACTCAGTCTACTCACTGAGTATGCTATATCAGGCCTTGTACAGTTCATAATGTACATAAGGCTTCCAATAACTTGTGAATATTCATGTTGAGATATAACATCACCACCTTTTTTCTTTAGTTTGCTATTGGCATCAAAAGGAGTAATTGCATCTTTACTTTCCAAATGACCATATTTTCTAAGTGTAACTTCTATATAATGGGATTGTGTAAGACTACAACCTTCTTGGTTTCTTTTGATTTTTATACCAAGAATCACATCAGCTAGACCAAGATCTTTCATATCGAAATTTGATTTCAATATCTTCTTGGTCCAATTTATTATCTCTTTGTTAGTTCCCATTATAAGCATATCGTCTACATATAAACACAATATAACGCAAGCATTATTTTGAGTTTTTGTGTAGACACACTTATCACACTCATTTATCTTAAACCCATGTGTAGTCATAATATGGTCAAATTTTTCATGCCATTGCTTTGGAGCTTGTTTAAGCCCATATAGCGATTTCACAAGTTTACAAACTTTGTGTTCTTGACCTTTAACCACAAACCCCTCAGGTTGTTCCATATATATTTCCTTATCTAAGTCTCCATTCAAGAATGTAGTCTTTACATCCATTTGATGTGTTTCCATGTTACGGAGTGCAACTATAGCACTCAGCAGTCTTATTGAAGTAATTCTCGTTACAGGCGAGTACATATCAAAGAAATCCCAACCATGTTTTTTGACAGGATCCTTTAGCTACCAAGCAAGCCTTATATTTGTCAATTGTACCATCTAGTTTTAATTTCTTCTTAAAGATCCATTTGTACCTAGTTAGCTTATTGCCAGGGTGCAAATCGACTAATTCCCATGTATGATTTTGCATAATGGAATCTACTTCACTGTTAGCTACATCCTTCCAAAATGGAGCTTCGAGAGTGGACATGGCCTCCTTGAATATTGTGGTTCTGTCTCAATTAACAAGGTCACAAAATCAGGCCCAAAGTCCTTTCTAATTTTTGTCATTTTACTCCTAGGTTCAAGTTCTTCTTCTTCTTGAACTCTAGACGAGGATGGACCATCATCTTGTTCTCTACGATAGTATTGACATGTATATTGCGTACTTCTGAATGAAAAACTAAGAATCTATAAGCTGAGCTATTAGATGCAAAACCAATAAAAACACAATCTATAGTTTTAGGCCCTAATTTTGTTATCTTTGGCCATGGGACTTGTACTTTTGCCAGGCAACCCCACACTTTAAGCAATTTAAACATTGGGGTTCTTCCTTTCCATAATTCATATGGTGATTCCTTTCTCATTTTAGGTGGAATTCGATTCAAAATTTTATTTGCAATAAGTAAAGCTTCACCCCACAAATTGTGTGGAAGCCCAGAGCTATTCAACATGGAATTGATCAAGTCTTTAAAAGTCCTATTTTTCCGTTCGGCAACACCGTTTTATTGCAGTGTATAGGGAGCTGTTGTTTGATGAATTATGCTATGTGTGGTACAAAATTCAGCAAAGGCATTAGACTCATATTCTCTTGCCCTATCAGACCTTAAGACTTTAATCTTCTTGTTAAGTTGATTCTCAACTTCTACCTTATATGTCTTAAACATATCCAAGGTCTTATCTTTACTATGAAATAAATAAACATAACAATACTTACTGAAATCATCTATAAATGTTACATAATAGTTCTTTCCACCACGAGTTGGATATGATTTAAAATCACACAAGTCACTATGAATTAAATCTAACAAATCATTGGATTTTTCATGTATTGATTTAAAGCTTTGACTTGCAAATTTCGATTATGTACAAGTCTCACATTTACATTATCTAAATAATCAAGTTTGGGCAGCAAACCTAAATTAGATGAATCAACAATATAACCAGAAGCATTATTTATTTCATTCATAGCATTAGCAAGTACATTCAGTTTGAATAATCCATCAACAAGGTAACCCTTTCCTACAAACATTCCCCCTTTAGTTAGTACAAACTTATTGGACTCAAAAACTAGTTTGAATCCCTTATTACTAAGGATAGGACCAGAAACAAGATTCTTCCTTATATCGGGTACATGCAGTACATCAAGGAGATTTAATTCCTTTCCAGAAGTGAATTTCAGAACACATTTCCCTATTCTAGCCACCACAGATACAGACGCATTTCCCATAAACAACTGCTCGTTCCCCTCGACTTTCTGGTACAAAGAGAACATATTTATGTCATCACATACATGGCGAGTCGCACTAGTATCTATCCACCAATCAGCGTGGTCAGATACAAGATTAATTTCAAAAATCATTGCAGCCAGGGCATCCACATCATTTTGAATCAGGTTTGTGCGGTTGTTGTTGCCTTGATTTCCAGGACCTTGTTCCCTTTGATGGCGACATTCTTGAGCCCTAGCAGCTTCCCTTAATTTTCTTGAAGTCTTTGCCTTTCACACCAGAGACAAAGTTCTTTTCCTTCTTCTTAGTTTTTTGAAATTTCGGCCTTTGCTTTGATAAACTTCCTTCAACAACATTCGCCTTGGCTTCCATACTCGAAACCATGCCCTTCTCTTTCTTTTTGTTATCTTCCTTAATTCTCAGCTTTACAATGAGATCCTCTAAGGTCATCTACTTACATTTGTGCTTGAGATAATTCTTGAACTCCTTCTAAGAAGGTGACAATTTCTCTATAAAAGACGCCACCTGAAAAGACTCATTGATCACCATCCCTTCAACATGAATGTCATGGATGATTTTCTGGAGATCTTCAGTTTGAGAGACAACATACTTCGAATCAACCATTTTGCAGTCCAAAAATTTGTCCACGACAAATTTCTTTGAACCAGCATTCTCTGTTTTATTTCTGAATTGTTCTCCAACAATCTTCGAACAGTATGGAACAATTAAAATGGTACTAACTTGGTTTACACAGATAGAGGCTAGCGCAAAAGTTATGTCCTTCGAATAGTATTTCTGTCCCACTCGTATGCTTGTGGTTCTATGGCGCCTGCTCGACCAGGATACAACTATCTAATTCTACAACCCGCACTGGATTATAGAATTCTAGCCAATTGCTTTATGTGTTTACTCTCTGTAAGGTGTTGTATGGGAGAGATAGAAAGGAAAAAGATGATATACGAAGGAACTAGGAATCTTCAATTACATAGGCTATTTCATACCTTTTCAAATATCTTTTGGATGTCTCTGAAACCACACAACTCTTTCCAAACAGTTGCGTCTATTAATCAAAACGTTTTCTTAATTAATTTAATTAAAAACTTAATTCAAAATTAAAATTAATGAACTCTGATATTGATTAATAATATTAATATTATATTAATATTATGGTATAATTATCACAAGCCTAATCCACACAATTAGTGGCCCAAACCTCAATTCTCATTCCAAATGATCTAACACCTAATCACTAATAAAGGTGACTAACCTAATATAAGGGCCTCTAGGGAACTTGAGTTCCCCGATGTGGGACTAAAGGAGCTCAAAACTCCAACAATGCTTATAAACTATGCATGTGCATGTACATGAGAATTGTGGATCACAAATTGATGATAACCAATGTTGATTTTGGTTTTACAGTAGTTACTAAATTCATCAATAAGCTGTGTTGATATTGAGCCACGTTCTTTTGTTCGTTGACGAAAAGAAAAATTATTGGCCAAAAATGAGAAAGGCAATTCCACTATAATTTAGTAAGAACGTGGAAAAATAGACCTATAGTACAAATCGTCAAATGATGTTGACCCAGAAAGTTACATATTGACATTTGTAATACAGTGAAATACACTTACATGATATGACACATGGTTCCTAGTTCAAACCTAAAATTGTTATATTCTCATGATTTTTCATTGTGAAACTCGTTCATTTCAGTGGAGAGATATATATGCTCGAAACATATCTCCACAAGTAAATCCCTCAAGTATACATAGAAGCAAATTGCTCTGTATAAATTCTAAATGAGAATGTCTCATGAAGTGTAAAAAATCCCTGAATGATTCAAATTGCTTAAAGTAAGCCTTGGAAGTGTAAAGCACACATTATGTGCTCAATACTAATAGATGGTATAAAATTGCCAAAGAGAGTACTTTCATTATATTGTTGCAACATACTAAATCTTTTGCAAGAGTTCATATAAAATTGAGACTCCTGAAGAGTCTAAACAGATTATAAAGTGTTGAAAGGAACATTGTCTCGAGCATCGAACGATATTCCAACACGAATTCTTATCCACCGAAAGTTTATGGTATTAAAAACCATGTAGTTTGAAGATCATGAGTTGAACACTCAAATGGTTAACTAATTTTTAAGCACTAAGAAAGGTCATTCATCCTCGTGAGGTAAATGATGAATTGATATTTGGTCCAAAACCTTATCTTAGTGAAGTATGTTCCTTACTGTATTTAGCACAAAATACTGAGTCAATTATTATATTTCATGTGGAGCACAATACCAACAAAATGGGTATTGCAATGAAATAAAGTTTATCTATTGATATCTCCAAAAAATTATAAGCATGTGCTTGTTCTATTCCAAAGAACTCACTAATAGCCATGGTCATATTGAGCAAGCAAAATTTGAATATCTCTCTAGTCTACATTCAAATCACTCTCAGAAATGATTAGTATTTACATTTGGAAATAGATTGATCTTGCAAAGATCAAGGAAACAAGCATTCATTGCTACATCTTTATATCTCTCTGAAATACATGTGTATGGTTAAGACAAATGGCCAATCAAATTTTGAGTGCATGTGATTGACCTTCAAAAGCAAACACTCCAACTATCGTGTATTGGCTTAATGACAAATTAATTAATCCAAAGCTTATTCTAATCAGGGGGCGATATCATCTTGGGGAGTGTCTAAGAGTATGTTACATTGGCCATATGAGCAAAGTACTTTTTTTTCTTTGCTTACATCACCTATTCATATCATGAAGTTCTAATGAAGACAGTCAATTAAAAACTTATGGTCATCCAAGTGGGAGTGTTATAAAGATGGATGACCCACTTGAAGAAAAAGGCACCAACAGCCAACAAATGTTAAAGTTGTGCTGCCTATGATGGGTGCATATTTTCATATATTTTTATCATATACTTCCTTTGGATTTTGTATATATGAATGGGTTAAATGCACTAATTTATATTGTTTTAATTTATAGGCATTAAATACTGGAGTTATGCAAAAATGAAGTGAAAAATGAGTTTTTTGGGTGTCTACATAATTCTAGTGGAGCAGGAGGCTAATTAACTGCACCAAGGCATATGCGTTACAACAAGAAGATGAGACTGCAACGGTTTTGGAAATCAAATGGACATGAGAGTGCTATTCAATGGAATTTAGGAGAAAACTTAATTATTAGTTTTATTATTTCTGTTTTTTTTTTATTTATTTCTTAAATAAGGACATAAAGTCCATTAGGATTAGAAATTAGTATGCTTTTAATTGTCTTTAAGCACTTGTTTGCCGTGGGTGTTATAAGGAGATTTCTTCTCCTTGTGATGCATTACTTAAAAAAAAACAAATAGAACAATTCATATTTCAAAGGGGGTTGCGGCAAGAAGTGAGAAAAAGGGAAGAGTTTTCTTTGTTTTGTTTTCTTTGCTAGGGCTACTATGTAGCCTAATCATGAATACTTAATTGTCTTGTGGCATTGTTATTATCAAGTTTTTCATCTTTATTGAGTATCTTTTGCTATTCGTAATGCGCTTGATTTTTATTTAGATGCTTGATCACCATCTAGGTTTAAATTAGGTTGATTCGATGCAAGTTAGAGTAGATGCCATACTTAACTTGAGTTTAGCTTCTTGCAACTGATACCATAAACACCTATTTGTAGATGCCATACAATTAGGGTTTGTGTGATTTTCCAACAATTTCCATAGAGCTTAATGGGTTCTTACTTGTTTAAATCCATCTAGATGCCATAGAAGGTTAACAAGTAAGGATACTTTTGATGCAACCAGATGCCATGGCCATTGAATAATTTAGGGAAAATCGATAATCAATATTGGGGAACAACTTGATCATAACATATTAAGGGAATTAAGTAGAATTGGTTACGGTGAATTCAGATGCCCTAGGTTTTATTTTCTCATGTTTTTAAATTTTATTATGTCATGCATTTTATTTTAAATTCATATTTCATTTTTAGTTTAATTCAAATCATCTATCTTTTCCGTTAAAGCTTCTCCGCTATAATTTGTTTCAATTTAGTTATTAAGATTTTAGAATCAATTCGATCTCTGTGGGACGATATATGTGCTTATATGCTATACTATCATTTGATTCGTATGCTTGGAAGCACAAAAATTCGAGACTTAATGAGACTAATTTCAGTTATCTAATTTTCGCAACAAGTTTTTCACATTTATTGACCTTAACAAAGAAGATAAAGTTTCTCTATATGAAGGCCTATCAGCACACAAATATGATAGAGAAGCATAGATACAATGTATTGTTTCCATTACTTTGTAATTTCAGTATGATAATAAGAGAGGCTACTACTACTGCCCCGAGGACGTAGGCACACTTGCCGAACCTCGTAAATATTATGTCTTATTTACTTTATTCCATTGCACACATACCGTCAATTTCACAACATATTTTGATTTAACTTACATTCTTATATTATTGTTACTTGTTGGTATTGTGTGATCTGATAAGTGAATAAGCTTGTGTATGAATATTTGCTATTAAACTTAAACTTGGTGGAGTTTGACTAGTTGAGATTTCTAGTCTTTTCAGTTTATATCATACAACTGTGTTTTCCATCACTATCAAACTTGTAACTTGTTGACTAGCTCATCTGACTAGTCTATTGTGCAAGGTTTATTTTTTTTTTTAGTCGTAGAATATTCTGCCAGCATAATAAAATGTATTAGGAGTTGACATGGTTTGGATTGGTTCAGTTTTAGGTACAAACCATGACCCAAACTACACACCGCAATTTGCCTGAATTTCAAACCACCCCGAACCATAATGGCTTAAACCAATGTAATCGGTTCACCAATATTACTGTGCATTTTGGTTCAATTTGGAGTTTATCATGCACATATTACTAATACCATATGAAAATTTCCAGTTATGTTGAAATTAATTATAAGAAAAAATTTATAAACCTATCAATTAATAATAAATTCATCATCAAACTACAAACTTCAAAATACTTTATCCCATAAGCAAAATCTAAAATTTTCAATCTCATCTCTAAAGTATTAAAGTACCATGAAAAGATAACACAAAGTTTATATTATTCATTGCAGGCGAGCTGTGAGTCCCAACAATTGGTAACACAAGTGCCAAAAGATTTAGAGTAAACTTCGAGGCAGCAGAGATACAAAACCCAGATTTCACAACCAGCAGCACACAGAGACACAGAAGACAGGAAGTTTTTTCATTCATTGTCTCAAGGAACTCTTTAAGGTTTATTTTACAGAATATGTAAACAAATTACACAGTACAAGTCCATGCACACAGTATTACTCGGTTTGTATTAATACAGGAACCGCCTGCACCCTAGCCGTTAAGTTCTCCCATGGTAACGGGTAAGCCTCCAACTTCCGGTGACTCTGTATACGAAATGGAGATCAGCTCAGACCTAAACTTCTCTTCTCCATCAGTATCTATTGCCTCGCCATTCAACTCTCCAGAAGAGAGTTTTGAAGTGAGATTCTTCTCTGGTAAAGAGTACGAAATGGCAATAAGCGACTCACGAGTCACTTCTTCAGGAGCCTCCTTGCCAAGTCCTGCTTTATCCATAAAATGTCTGATGTGCTTGGTCTGCATGTATCCAAACATATCATATTAACTGGAGGTAAGTTGAAAAGATGGAGACAAGAAAATCGGAACAGACATTCACAAGAAGTTCCAATTACTACCACAATGTTCTCACAAAGTTGTTCTTTTTGCAATAGAAATGCATCCGAGAATCCCCATTCACCAACCAAAAAGAAAACAACAAAATTATGGGAGGGCTACTGGCCATGCTGCTTCAAAGAATTGTACTTTTTTATTTTCTCGGAACACCGACTACTTCAGTATATCTTGGCTTTGATAAAAGATAATCGATTTTAAGTGTTTTCAGTCACAAAAGTTTACATGATAGGCAAAACAAAAAATTGCATATCAACCGCTACATCAGTTTAAGACAGCATATTGCCCAACAACGGAAAAGGCCCCAATGATGATTAAATTAGAAGGGAAGCATAAGAAAACCCAAAATACAGAAGACTAGGAAACCGAGGTAAAAATGAAGATGATGTTGAAAAGATGCAGACACAAGGTAACAACTAGATTTCCAATTCGTTCCACCAGGAAAATCAAATGTAACAACTAGATTTCAAAGCCATAAAAGGTGAAGAAAAAAAAATACTGTCACGTTCAACAAAAAGGGGCAGGGTTTCAGATTCTTCAGAATAACAGGAAACACAAAATAAACTTATCCCTCTCAAACACAAAGGGAACTGGCAAGCTTTGTGCCGATCAAATTCTGATTCCCGAAAGTGTAGAACCCGTATCATTAAACCGCAACGCATAATATGAAACCCCCACAAGCTATTGAAAATCATGCACAAATTCCACACAAAATTGAATGCTCTCAACATATCGGGTTGAAACCAAAACCAATCCGCCACCATAAAGATGCGATTTGAGGGTTTTCAGGCTTCATTCAGTTGCATCAATTATCACAAGGGTCAGTAACTAGAAGTTGACCGGGTAGAAGATTTAATTAGGAGATTATGAGGTGCTCATAATGCAGGTTTTGACTTCTGAATTGGAATGCAGGGTTACATCTTGGCAACTACCAACTTCTTTTTCATGAATTTTATCAAAAACCCTAATGGCTGGAAGCCTATGCAGAAAGGGAGAAATCCCAGTAATCTACAAAGTAGAAGCAGCTTCATCTTGAAGCTACATACCATTTAATCTTTGAAATTAACTTGAAATTATCACTTCAGAAAAGAGAAAAGCGTCTACAACTACAAAAATTAAAAAATTGAACTTCAAAAAATATGGAAGATTAAGCACCGACCCATCAAAGCGAGGAGAAAAACATGCACAACCCATGTCTTGTTTTCGAGGATGACTAACACAAACAGATTCAATCAGAGGCAGAACCATTTAAACCCAGAAAGAAATTCAAACATCCCAAATTTCTGAAACAACATATGACCATAGAGACTGAGCAGAAGAAGAGAGAAATATAGAATCCCAAACAAAATTGTAGAGAGAGAGAGGACATACCGCGAAATCAAAGCCGCTTGAGGAAGAAGAAGGGGAGTTGGTGAATAGAGATTTATGAGTGTGTGTTGACCTCTCTCCGTGTATATGAATGTATTTGTACTGTATCGACTCTGAATCCTCTATTTAACTTTGTTTTTTATTTAAAGGATGAAAAAGGAGACGTTGCAAGTAGGCTTCAAAGAGTTAGAGAGAGCAAAGCAAATAATGGCGCCTATTTTTCTCCGTCTTCAATCTTCAACCCTTGATTGGTTGCATACTTCGAGTTTCCCAGTTTGCAGATTTATTACCCCAAACAACGTTTTTTATAGGAAAAGTATTGCAAGTTTGGTTTTGTACGGTATCATGCTCATGTGGTATGACTAAGACATTGTTGACGAACAAACAAAAAGGCCTCTTTTTTTCCTATTTCGTTACAACTGAAAATATGTTTTCTCTTTATTTTTATAGCCGTATATAAGTTTTTCAAACGCAGATGAGAGGAACTTACTTAGAACGGAAATGTATTTTTATTGTGTTTGTCCTATCATAAAATATAAGAAAAATTAATGAAAATAACTTGAAATTTTTGAATTTTAACGATAAAGACAAAATAAATAGTACCAAGATTTGATTTTTTAATGTAAAAGTATGATTTTTCGTTAAAATAAACAGCACATGAAATTTTTCGTCAAAGTTACTTAAAATATATTACGTGTTTGTCCAGCCAACACGCGTTGTGTACATACCCCTTATAAATTTTGTCCTTTAGCCTAAACTCGGTCTTGCTAGAAGTTTCTTGTCATCCGATCTCTGTTTGGGTTGGCCTCAATACCAAAGCTTGCTAAGCTCCAGCACAATTAGTTCAATATTTTTAATCAAAAATTGAGTTGGTTCTGAGTCATATCAAATGTTTTTAATGAAGTATTTGTTGATTTGTTTGCTGAATTTGTGCAGAGCTATTAATTTACTTTTTGAATTTTAATTTTAATCGATTATCTTCTTTAAATTTTTATAATTAATCAATTTTTCGCTTGAACTTTAATTTTAATCAATTACCTTCAAAACTTTTATAAATAACAAATTCTTCCATGGCGTTAAATTTTAAAAACTTGCATTCAATTTTTCATCCATCCAATTTTCCATCCTTTTTGTCCTCATACAATTGTCATGTATTGTTTTTGTGATCAAGATGAATGGAAAATTGGATGAAAATTTTTAAAATCTAAAAATGCCAAAGGTAAATTGGTTATTTATAAAAGTTCAGGGAGGTAATTGGCTAAAATTAAAGTTGAATGAGGAAATCGGCTAATTATAAAAGTTCAAGGGGGTAATTGGCTAAAATTAAAGTTCAAGGAAGAAATTAGCAGCTCTATACAAGTTCAGGAGGCAAATCGACAAATATGACTTTTACAAAAGGGACTAGCTGGTGGATTCGCCACGATAATCTATATTTTCGAAGACCGGAAGGACTATAAGAGGCATTTCAGCATTCCCTGACTTACATCGTGGGCTTGATATCACTTGGTTAAATCTAAACTTAATCTTCTGTTTTAGCATATATAATTCGATTTTTAAGTTTAATCACCAATGACTATGAGTCATGTGGTTATCGTGACTGATACAAAATTAACGAGCGGAACATGCACATATGACAAAATAATATCAACTGACATGCATTATGCATTATTAGTTCGCACCAAACTTGTTGCAACACAACGTTTTTCTTTTCTAAACACCAGCGTTTCAAGCAAAACAAATGTATTGGTTTGGCAACTAATATTACAATCTTGTAGTGTTCTTCTTTATATGTAAGTAAAAGATTTTAGATAAAATTTCTGCTATGATGAAATTCGACATCAAGTTATTTACAAATAATTATGAAGTTTAGCTCAACCTTCTTTACTTAATATCTTCTTATAAAAGACACTTTACTTTATTTATAGATATATATACAGATTCGTGGCTCTACTTTCTTTACACAAGTTTTTTTGTGTGACTCACTCTGTAATGTATTTCAACAATCTGAATTATATATCTTTTAGGTCTTCTCTCAAATATCACGTCTATCAAAAATCATCCAAATCTGAAACAATATGACTTAAAGGTTTAGGGTTTTTTGTCTAAATTTTTATAAGAGTGATATATGAATGATATCCTAAAAGATAAACGATTCAAATAATTAAAATACATTACGAATTGATCACAAAAACTTGTGTTAAAAATTGTTGTTTTCTTTTACGCATGTGCCCTAAAAGAGAACACCAAGTTAGGCCAACAAAAAGCGCAGAAAATACCAGAAATACCCAACCTGACAATTAGAAGAAGACGATTTGGACCAAACTATTTGTAACCTACGAAAACACTAACAAGGAAAACAACAAAAGTAATTGCATAGGCCAAGCGGAGGCAATGCATAGCAGAAAATACCAAGAACAAGTTAACAACGAAGGACGTAATCCATGAGGATAACTTTGCAAATCATGTACTTGATTACAAGGATAAGTTAACAAGTTTTGAGCCAAGTTAAAGTTTTTGTGCCACTTAGTACTACAGTCTAGTAGCCAGCCGTCTATAGCGCCATATAAATCCATATGGATAACTTTGCCAATCATGTACTTGATTACAAGGATAAGTTACAAGTTTTGAGCCAAGTTGAAGTTTTGGCGCCACTTAGTAGTACAATTTAGTGACCAGCCGTCTAACGTCATATTTTTAAAATAGTACGATTTTACACTTTATACATTGCATGGTAAGATACATGAGTGACTTAGCAAGGTCTAAAATATTGATGATATCGGAAATATCGGTAGTCCAAAAACACGGAAATTTCGATGAAAATATCGGGACATTATGAATATTTTAGACCATGGCCATGACAAATACTATTCACAATAGGTGGGGAGTGGTAGAAAAAAGTCAAGGCAGTTCACTATTTAAGTAAATAGTGAACTGGCCGGTAAAGATGGTGAACGTGGGCTGGCCGGTAAAGATGGTGGACGTGAGTTTTGTACCACGAGAGGCGTTGGCAACGGTGGTGGACTTCGTGGATGCAATGCTCAATCAGAGCGATTCCGGCTTCCTGCTCTTGTACCCCAGAACAAGAAACCAAGGTAGAAAACAAATAACTGTAAATTTGATTGAACAGCTGATTACACATCTAGTTTCTAATTTCTTATTTCAAATTTTTGCTTATACATTTGTGTAAGACTACTTTCACAACTAGAAGATGAAGTGTCAACTGAAAATAACCCAAACGAAACCAGCTTCCACTCGATCACGTCTCCTTTGCAGCAACAACAGGGTCAAAAAGTGGCAAAAACTTCAAAAGACCTTGGTTACCGCCATCTCATCAGCTTCGTGATCTAATTGCGCCAGCTGTTTTGCTTCTTTGCTTCGAAGGAAGCTCCATCCTTTAGCATGTCCTGAGCGTCAGTTTCCATTCCCAGCTTCGAAAGGGCGAGAGCCTGCATGTAGAAGGCAGTTGCCCACTCAGGCAAGCACACTTGAGCTTGCATGGCATCTCTCAAAGCTAATTCTGGTTGCCCAATCGTTAAGTAGGAGAGCGCTCGCCTCACAAATATAGTACCCGAAGGAACAGACATCATTGAAACCAACTGCACAATAAAAAGGATCAGAAATTAAAGGACACATACAGATACAAAGGCACTAAGATATTCAATTTTTTCAGCCGAGTCTGCAAGTACTTGCGGTTCAGGTAAACTTCTTTTATTCAATTTTCTGCTGTCATTTTCTGCTCATATGATTTCAAAACCATAAAGGTATTGTAAGAGTTACCGTTCCATTGAGTTTTACTCAACGTGCGTGGAAGATGATGAAAGCAATTTCATGTAAGTCAAAATGCTGTAAGGAACGCGGTATCTCCATTTCAAGATTTTAATAACGGAAATTGCTAACTAGATCATGACATCGTAGGAATCACATTATGCATTTGAAAGTAAAAGTAAATGTAAAGAACAATGGAAATTAAAGAAAAATACCTTGGAGTAGTGCTCCACAGCATTTTTAAAATCCTTGTCTCTGAACGCAATGTCCCCAAATTTCTTGGTATTCAACATATCTTGCACTTGTTGTGTCCACTCTTGAAATGACAGCTTTAGATAGAACACATTTCCGATGAAAAGGATCATTATATAAGACCACAACCCACAAGCCTTTGAAAACAATTGTACTAACTACTAATTACATATTTTAAGATGGCCGACTATATTTTGGGAGATGTTACAGAAGCTAAGAGAACACTGACGTGGATCAACTAAGTTTTAGGCAAATTATGGCATTTGCTCACAAAACTTTATTTAATGGAAGAAGATTGCCTTCTTTTGTTCTGTAATATGGTAAGATAATCATACTTAAGTTTTCTATTTCCAGATATATGTGGTTCACCTACAAAGAGAAGATAAGAAACTCACTTCATTTTCTGCACCCTCTTCATCTCTGTAACCAGTCTTTAGCAAAATCTCATGAACTGCAGAGAGGTCCATCTGTACACAGGCCTTCCCAAGGGGAGAAAGTATGGTTGGCGTCACCACTGGAGTTTTTGATAAACCCATTAAAACAAGTGATGCAACCTAAAATACCAGTTTCAACGAATGAACATATTAGTAAATATATATAAAACAAATGAAGAAATTGCAGGACTAGTCGTCACAAAATCCTAGTTTTCAATAAGACTTTGTAACTATTCAAAATACCTCTGTCTGCTTTTGGAGGGGGGATACTGCTGACAGAAGAAATGTGGTCTCAGGTCGATCTTTAGCCTCATATTGAAGACATTTTGAGGCCAATTCAACCAATTCAGTTGCATCTTCATTGGCATATTGTCCTTCTAAGGATGAATCCATTAACAATAACAAACTTTTCCCCCTTATGAGATCCAATGCCTAGAAAATAACAAGTTAATTCCATGAAGTAAGAAGTTGCAAGTGACTTGTCTGCCCCAAATCATTAAAGGCGACAAAACACTATAACAATAGAAGACAGGCCAATGAACTTGGAGTCAAGCAGGCAATTCCAAGTAGAACAATAGTTAACAGCGTAGCTACAATCATGGTCTGTTAATGGGCCTTGGTGCTATTTTATTCACAACCATCTATATGGCCCTCAATAGCCTTCTCATGAAGAACACCCTCAATAATTGTTTGATATATTGTCTGCTTTGAGAAAGACAGTGTATCTTGATATAAATAATGAAATTAATGACGGTCTATTTTGTTGGTCGAGTTGGTCCCTTACACATTTGGTGCATCCATTTGGGTTTTATTTTTGTTTATTACTACTGCATTATTTCCTTGTATTCCATGCTCAAGTATTTAGTTTTAATTCAACACGCAGACGGTGTAAGTACTCCTAAGTCTCCCATCCCTAGCTTGGGTATAAGTTATAACTCGTCTATAAGAAATAAATTTCAAAATGGGATAGAGTATACCAACGAAACAGACAATGCTCGTACCTAGTGGTGCTGCTCTGAGAACCAAGTTTGGAATGACAGGAAAATGCCTATTTAAGGAAACATTCTTGTATTACTTAAAATTCAAACCACTCTCTTTAGCATTGACCCCAACAACATATCTTTAATTCTTTTTTGTTTTCCAACTGACAATCTATAGAGTGAATATGCAAGTGGAGCTCGCAATGACACACTCATCCTTTGTGTTTGGAGGAAATATAGTGGGGGTTGGCAACTACCACTGGCACCAGATATTTTACCCTTCTAACCCTTGTCAGCATGATTTGACGATAAAAAAAATTACATGATTGAACTAAAGAGTGAAACTGTCATGCTTAACCCAAAAAGAAAAATAAGAACGAAACTGTCATGAAGGTTGAGATAGTACAGAAAAGTAAAGATAAATATGTGAAGAATGCATACGTGGCTTGGAGGGATATGTTTTCCACTCAAAAGGTCAAGAAGAACAGTCCCATAACTGTAGATCACACTCTCTGGAATGACCCTACCTGCAAAAACCAAATGTTGTATTATGTAAAATGGATAATGGTATTTCCTTAGTAGCCACTATCAGAAACATACAAGAAATGATCACAGTCCTGCTACATGTTAAACTTTCGAGAGTTTGGATGGTTCTTTTTCTGCAATATTGTATGATTGGAATGCTGCTGTTTTTCTATTTTGTTGCTGTAAATGGGGTTGTGGGTGTTCTATCTGTTGTAGTTGATCGTATTGGTGGGGAATGCAGGTTTTTAGCTCATCAGGCTCAGTTGATATCTGCCCACACTGTCATTCTTCCTTTTTCCATTAATGAAATTTAGTTTCCTATCCATGAGAGAGCGCTAACTGAATTGTATCAATTATTAGCATTTTGGTTTTTAACAAGACTCATAAAAGGTCGTACCCAGTGCACAAGGCTCCCGCTTTACGCAGGGTCTGGGAGAGGTGAATGTCGGCTAGCCTTACCCCCATTTATGGAGAGGCTGCTCCCAATTTAACAAGACTCATCATGTAACAAAATCAAGCATCAGAAGCAGAAATAATTCCTCTTGTTTCAAAAGAGACCGACTTCACTTCCTTTGGATGGAAAATGGAAGACCACACATAGGAGAATTAGAGAATAGAACCGTCTGGGTCTTTCTTACATTGGTAAATGGTAATGCTCACACCATAGAAAGCACAGGATAACAAAATGTAAATTTTAGGGACAATAGTTCACATCTTGATCCACTTTCTTGCTGTTCTAACTCAGACATTTCAATGGAGACATCGAGACAGGTTCCAAGATTTACTTATTGGTCCCTTGATTTTAATGTCTGTGACAGCTTATTTGATCTTTTCCCTTCTTTTTTTAAATGTTTTCTTTTTTGTTTAATGTAAAAATCATTATTGTTCTTCCAGTTACTTTATATTCTGCTCTGATGAATATTACTAACCATGACGACATAAGATCAAACATCACCATACTGAAATCTTTCCACTTGCAAGAGTCTATAAGAAACCTCCAGTAATGTATGCTAAACAACGTGGCATACCTGTCCGCAAAAATTCAGGTGGAGTATAAGCCAAGTTAGTGCTATAGCTTTTACCATCTCGGCTATTTTTTATCAGACCAAAGCTAGATAACCGCGGGTCACCATCCTGTGATCCAGCCAAATATTAAGTTCAACAACAATTCGGATAAGTTCAATACTAACACCACAAAATATGCTCCCTTGATGTCACAAAAAGTAATTTTCTTTTTCTATTTCAATAAGGAACTACTTGATAATAAAGGGTCACAATTGAATCAGGGCATGAAACAGAACATGTAGAACCTTGAGGTTTCCCCTTAATCACATATTGGCTAGGCAGACCATTATTTCCTTAAAAGTGAGAACCACCCAGGATGGCCAAGAGATAGGAAATTTGAAATTCAAATATCATTTGTTAGATTTGTTTCTGAACAATCTCTCCCAACGGCATACTCACTATACTCCGTCTGCTTTAATTGTTATTAAGCACATTTGTGCTAACTTGAATATGTAATGCACAAATGAAGACACATAAACATTACACGTGTAAAAACTACCAAATTTCAGTAAGCGCTAACCCTGATCTGCATAATTAGGTTTTGAATGAATCACTAAAGCAGATAAATATGAATTTCCCACTTGCAACTTATTGTGTTGAATGATCTGTACCTCTTCCAAGAAAACTCTGTATGTGCAAACTACGGGAATTTCGGTAACCCCCAACCTTGGTTCCAATAATTAGGTTTGGAAGTCAATTAAACACTAAAGCAGTGTGTTTGGATATAGCGTACCTCATCAAAAAGAACTCTGTATGCATTTAAGTCATGATACAGTTTTCGGTTTTCTGTATTGCAATGATCAAGGGCTTGTGCAATATAGTATGCAATTCTAACGCGCATTTCCCATGGCAATGGCTGTTTCTCCCCTGTAACATATATTAGAAAAACTAACGAATAAGGGAAACCAAATTTAACTGTGGCTCAAAGAATAAACGCAAAAAAAAAAGCAAAACAGGAAGACAAAATGAAAACAAAATCTTAAGAGGGAAAAGAAATGCACAATCAAGTTATCCATGCTCAGTGACGATAGAATATGCAAACAGAAAATAATTGAGCTCATCGTCCAAAAAAGTTAAGCCAAAGAAGCATTACCGTTACAATATGAGCTAGAAGATTCAATTAGCCTAATTTTGGCAGTGAGAGGCCTTCTAGTTAATGACAGGACTTCAATACTACAGAGTGAAGAGGAAATTCTTCTGCACTAACTATCAGCTAACCCATAAAGGCATAGTTAAAACTCTTTCCTATGAAAACACATAAAGATTAAAATCCAGGCAGAGTGCAGGGAATCCTAATCTATAGAAATAGTATAAACAAACACCAATAAGTTAGGCTTCAGGATGTCAACATAGTGAATCTAGCCTTTGCAAGGTCTGAATCATTGGTGACTTGTTACTTTCAGACGTTGGCAGAAGGTAGGATAGATGTGGGTGCATCCACCGGGAGGGGAAGCCTACAACTAAGACGCAAATTACAGAACATGCGAGTTACACGAATTCATACCAGAAAAGGACTATATCTACATCTAAATGCCTAGTGAGAGTCCTTGGACACAGATGACCATGCTGACTCACGATTGGAGATCACTTCACTTCCAAAGCATTTGCATTGAGTTACAAGTTACAACTAGAAGAATGACCAAAGCAAAACTGCATTATATAATATGTCCCAACGCTATGAGGCTTAGAGAATATTAGCAACATTCATATTTTTATAGTTTATAAGCACAAATACATACAAGAACAATAGAAACATACAGTGAAAGAGGTGCTTGGAGAGAGTATCATTAGGCATGTACTCTGCCACCAACAGCCTCTCATCTCCCTCAGCACAACACCCAATCAAATTCACCAATTTTTTGTGCCTAACCTTGCCAACCCCAGCCGCCTCTGCCTACATCCAGATACAACACAAACACCTCCATCAGCTCAGAAACTCATACAGGCATATAAACACAAACACATAACATGCACAAACTCAGTGGACAATGGCATACCAAAAACTGATGTGGATCGGGCCAAGACAGCTTAGAAAAGCGTTTAATGGCGACAAATCGATTGTTTCTTAACTTCCCTCTGTAAACAACATTGGGGGCCTTCTCCCCACTCTCAGAGACAATAAGTTCAGAGTTGAATCCATTGGTGGCAGTTCTCAGCTCTGCCAGTCCAAACTCTTTGAATACAGGAACAGCTTGTTCATCTTCCAATTCCACTTCATTGGCTTTCACACCATCATACAGATATTGGGTTCAAATTTCAAACACAAATCAATCGTTTTGTTCATAATTTTCAATTGGGTTTTTGCTAAACACAAAAATAATCGAAACCCAGAAAGGAAAAAGAGTGAAACCTGGATCTGGTGGAGGAGGGGCTTGGTCGGAGGAAGGGAGGCGGGGTTTTTTGGACTGGAAGCAGCCCATTGATGAGAGCTACATGCCACTGCTCTGCTTCCTTTCTTCTTCTTTTGTGATCTGTATTAGTTGTTAAGTGTGTGGAAGTGGAAGTGGGAGTTTGGTCAAGTCAAGTGAAGGTGTGAAAATGGAGGTAAAAAGTCAACAAAGAGTTTGTGGGGACGGAGAGAGAGTAATGTGGGGGTGGGGTTTGCGTGGTTCAGTTAAAAAATTGGCAAGCTGATTGTGATCAAAACTCAGGGAGACGAGGGAGAAGCACATGACAATATGACATACTGACAATGAGCACGTGTACCCACACGCACGCAGACTATCCAACGCGCATTACAATTTGGAATTGTGAATAATAATTTATGAGTTCATTTTGATGTGTTGTCAAAAGCACTTAAAGTGTTTTCCACAAGAAGCGTTAATTATGTGATTCTTCCTGAAAACATTTTAAATGTTTTTTAAGAATTAACTAGCATTTTTACTAATGATTGTTTCTAAACATATTTCACCAAAAACGTTTTCAGTTATTTTAAAAGTATATCCAAATAAGCTCTATAACTAGTTTGAGTTGTGTAAACTAGAAGTAAGAACTCAATAATATTTAGAAGATCATTTTTTTTATATAATTTATATTACTTATAGCCCATAAAGTATCGATTACTATAAATAAAGACACTAGACATAAGGAATTACTCAACCCTTCACTCATTTTCTCTTCTCTCCATTCCACTATCTCTCAATAATTACTTTCGCAATACTTTTCACATATTTAATATATCTATTAGACTATTATATATAAAGAGAGAAGAAAAGGTGAATAGTATTTTGATGTCACCAAGCTTCAAAAAAATAATTTGGTAAAAATGCCCCCAAAACAAAAAGCTTCAAATGCATTCCAAAACAATGCATCAAATAAGACAGGGGCATTTTTATCATTTTAATAGTATTTTTTTAATAATTAATTTGTGTGTGTATTTTTTATTTTTTTTATAATTAATACTTCACAATAAGCTAACAATAATGTGATTCAATTTCTCTATTTTTAAACACGTTCAAAAGGTCTTAAGAGGCGTGTAATGCCGGTTATAAAAAAAAAGTCGTTCGCACGTGGATAATAATGTAATTAAATTAGTTGTCAAATGATTTTTTTTTACATGTTCAAAATATCTTAAGAGGCATGTAATGCCGGTTATAAAAAAGGTCATTCGCACGCGAATAATAATGTGATTAAATTAGTTGTTAAATGATTGTTTTTTTTTTAACAAACGATATTATCTACACTAAGGGAGGGAGGGGGTGGGCTTAGCCTCATAATATGCTAGCAATAATGTGATTCAATAAATTGTTTATTAAATATTATTTTCTCTATTTTAAATATTTTCAAAACATCTTAAGAGGCGTGTAATGCCGGTTATAAAAAAAGTCCTTCGCACACGAATAATAATGTGATTAAATTAGTTGTCAAATAATTTTTTTTTAACAAACAATATTATCTACACTAAGAGGGAGGGGGTGGACTTAACCTCACAATGGACTAGCAATAATGTGATTCAATTGGTTGTTTATTAGATATTATTTTCTCTATTTTTAAACACGTTCAAAACATCTTAAGATGCATGTAATGCCGGTTATAAAAAATGATCTTTCGTACGCGGATAATAATGTGATTAAATTAGTTGTCAAATGATTTTTTTTTAATAAACGATATTATCTACACTAAGGGAGAGGGGTGGGCATAACCTCACAATGGGTTAGCAATAATGTGATTCAATTAATTGTTTATTATATATTATTTTCTCTATTCTTAATACAAATTCTATAAAGACCGATTTTATTATGCAAATTCAGCTGCTTTAATTGGTTTATGATGGGTTTCTTCTAGCATGATCTAAGATTATTCATTTACTTCAAGTATTTGACTTTCTTTTTGTCAATTTACGCATACAAATACATTTAAAACGTGTAAGTTGTGCTTCGCACACCATGATTCAAAAATGCCTTCTACACTCATGTGAGCACGTGCATGAAAGCTAGTATAAATAAAATTAAAAGTAAAATTTAGGATTTGTTCACTCAAGTTTAGAATTTGTACACGAAATATAATTATGTTATAACCAAACATGCACCATTGGTATTTGTAACTTTTTTTTATAAAATCTGTTAGTCTGACGATGTTGCACACATGTAGACCATGCATATCCAGAATAATATCTTGATGAGGAATTTTTCAGGGTTTCGAAACCCCATCTCAACATTTATAAATGGAGTACTGAACCAATGAAAATTGGATATCTGATTTTGTCATTTTTTTTTTTTCATTTAAAACACTCTGCTGAAAGCAAGGTTCTAAAAAATGTTAGGCGCTAGTTGGGCAGCGGGCTAGCACTTAGCGCCTAGATGGTTAGGCGAGGCCTAGGAGGATTTAGATAAATTTCTTGTATATCTTGTAAATAAGTGCATATTGTCACTTACAAAAAATTATACTTGAATGAAATCCATGGATAAGATAATAAAATAATGATAAAATGCAAAAAGATTATCCAACAAGTCCAAAATTTAAAAAAACATTAAGCATAATCATAGTGAGGAGTATTGTAATGTAGGATGACACATGTACAACAAGTTCACAATTTAAAACAACATAAAATGCAAAATAGGAGGAAAATAAGGAAATATAGTAATGTAAAATACTTAATTTAAGTTTAAAAAAAAAAAACGCCCAGCCGCCTAGCCCCGCCTAGCCCTCCTAGGGCCACCTCAATTTTTCCAGCCATTTTACACGAAATCGCCTCAGTTCCAACCCACCCAGCTCCTAGGCGGCCGCCTAGGCCCTTTTGTAAAACATTGGTTGAAAGTTAAAACATCAAGCGATATTTTTAACTTCGTTATACTTTTATGTTATCGTTAATAGTCTGAACATTCACAACCTGTCGTTGGAATCACGGTGCTTCTGCAACCCCAAGTGTCAGTTGTGCCACAACAAGTTCATCAATGACAATTTCCCAGCAACGAAACCAAAGCAAGAAGATTTTCTTAATTCCATCCTCTTTTTTTACGCCTAAAGCTCGAGGTTTTGCACTTGCACCTAAAACCTAGAAGCCTTTGTGGCTTGATTGTTTAGCTTTTGTTTTTTTAGATTTACAATTTTCAAGTCTAGGTAGAATTTGGGTTTTAATCATCTTCCTTAGAATTGAAAATTTCAGTGCTTATGAGTTGTCCCTGTGGAGGTAGGGGTGGATTCAAAAAACCGAAAACCGAAAAAAAAATCGGACCGAACACCAAACCGAAACCGAAAAACTGAAAAAAAAAATCGTACCTAAAAAGAAAAAACCAAACTGAACCAATTCGAATCCCTTTACACTTTATGTATATATGCCCATGATGTTTCTTTTTTGAAACTTTGTTGCCAAATTTGAAACTAGCCTAGGTCTTTTTCAAGGAGCATACTTGGTTCAGTTAGGGAGGATATTGCATTGGTTATAGAGGAAAGTTTTGAAAGGCTTTGGAACTTGAAAGACCTTCTCTATTTGTTTGTTTTTTGAATTGATACGGTGATCATTTTTCTTTGCAATTGAGGTTGTTGATAGAATAAGATTGGTTTATATGATCTTGTATATATACAACTACCTTCCCACTTTCAACTTTCCCCATTTTCTTATTATTAGTCTACCAATGCAAGCTTCTTTTCTAAATTCCATATTAAAAAAAATAAGTTTTATGAAATAAAACAAAAACCCTGAAACCGTACCGAACAAAACCAAACTGAAAAAAAATCGAACCGAAAGAAAATTGAACCGAACAGAACCAAAGTTTCAGTTCGGTTTCAATCTTAACAAAAAACTGAACCGAATGAAACCGAACCCACCCATATGTGGAGGCAGCCTTAAAAGAATACATATTCCAATCCACCCATGAAGTAATTTCTTGCTTCCTTTCCCAATGATTCATAAAGTTAGATACTTTGTTTGGGAGTTGATCTGTTATCCTAGTCTTTAATTGGGTTTGTAATAGGTAATGACATTGACATTACACATAAAAGGCCTAAATACACACTAAGTACAAAAGATAAAATGGACCCATTAAACACACATTACAAAGCCCAAAGTAATCTTTGGAACCCAACATATACAAATCACACAACAGAAGAACCCTTAAGCAACAACAACTACTGTAGTTGTTCATCCTGTCGCCGAAACTCTCCATAACGAGCATAATCCATCTCCCGCCACAAGGACCTGCCATCACACCATCAAGAGTCCTTGAGTTGAGGAAGAAAAAAGTCGCTCCATCCTCCATGAACCACCAAAATGATCGTCACCCTAGAACAAATGAAGCCCGCGGGAAGAGAGATCTCACGAACAACAGTGCCAACAAGGGCGAACATTATAAGAACAAATAAGGGCCAACAAAGGTGGGGTGCAAAAACCCGAGCCAAAGCTCTACACACCCTCCCGTAGAAAAATGACAATCGCAGTAATAAATGGTGGAGTCGAAAATAGGATTTGTGGAAAGATGATGGAGCCAGGTGATGAAGATGGTACGGGGGAAATGATCGAATTAGATGGAGGAAACGGGTGATCGAAATTTGATGCTCAAGATGGTGAAAACAGAGACAAAAAAAGTAACAGGAAGATGAGATCGTGAAGGGAAGATCGGGATGAAAACAGGGCTGGGATTATTGCAAAAAACAGTAGGAGAAAGAAAAAGAAGAAGATAAAGGCAAGTCAAAGGACTGCAACAAACCCTGACCATGGCAAAGGCCGACGGGGACGCAGAAAATAAAAAACGAAAGTCACTCAGACCACGGTGAGAAAGGGTCTCACTAGAGGAGAGAATTTTTGTGATGCTTTTTATGAAGTTGGAATTTAAAGAATGCTCTTATTATTCAATCTCTCTTAAACTAAAACAGCTAACATATATATATACATACAATGCAATCACGCATGCAATAATTAAATGTAAAAGGGAATGGGCATCCTTGCTGCCCATGATGTAACTGACACGTCCATGTTGTGCATCCACCATGTGCAAACTCTTTCTGACAAGGATTATGGTATCCTCATGCTGCTGTACAAACTGTCCAGGAATGTGCATCCACATGCTACATTCCTGCTATCCACCTTGTACAGATTGAGTGATTTCTGCTCCTTTAACACTCCCCCTCAAGTTGGAGCATGAATGTTTTGGATGCCCAACTTGCTGAGAAGAGAATGAAACGTTGCCTTTCCTAACGCTTTTGTAAATATGTCGGCCAACTGATGCTTTGAAGGTGTGAACCTTGTTGCAATCATTCCTGAATGTAACTTTTCTCAGACCAAGTGACAATCTAATTCGATATGTTTAGTTCGCTCGTGGAATACTGGATTAGCTACAATGTGTAAAGCTGCCTTATTGTCACAGTAAACATGAGCTGGAGCTGCATGAGAGACCTGTAAATCTTGTAACAGATAACGAAGCCATGTAAGTTCACAAGTGATTGCAGCCATTGATCTATATTCTGCCTCTGCAGACGATCGTGAAACCGTATGTTGTTTTTTAGTCTTCCAGGAGATGAGTGATTTTCCCAAAAACACACAATAACCTGTCACGGACCTTCTAGTCGTTAGACATGATGCCCATGAAGCATCACAGTAACCACTCAATTGTAATGCATCTGTAGATGGAAAGAATAGACCTTGTCCTGGAGTCCCTTTGAGGTATTTCAAGACTCGTATAGCAGCTTCAAGATGAGGCTTGCGTGGTTGGTTCATGAACTGGCTAAGGTTGTTGACTGAAAATGTGATATCTGGCCTTGTTATGGTGAGGTAAATGAGTCGTCCCACGATCCTTCTATATCTGGTTGGATCCTTCAATAACTCACCATCCGTTGGCCTCAACTTCAAATCTTGTTCCATGGGAAAATCCACCGGACATGCCCCTAATAGTCCAGCATCATCCAGTATGTCCAAAATATATTTCCTTTGTGAGATAGAAATGCCTTGTTGTGAACGAGCCACTTCGATCCCAAGAAAATATTTGAGAGGTCCGAGGTCCTTAATGCGAAACTGATGATGAAGGGATTGTTTTAAACGTTGAATAGCCTCATGATTGTTCCCTGTAATGATCATGTCATCAACATAGATGAGAACCACTGTAATGGAATGCGCAGTAGTGCAGGTGAACAATGAGTAGTCTGCAGTTGATTGTTTGAACCCCACGAGTTGAATGGCTTGAGAAAATTTTGAAAACCATTGGCGGGAAGCCTGCTTCAAGCCATAGAGGGATTTATGGAGTCGACAAACCAAGTTCTCCCCCTGTCGACGAAGTCCAGGTGGTGGAGACATGAAAACTTCTTCGTCCAAATCACCATGGAGAAAAGCATTCTGGACATCGAGCTGGTGGAGGGGCCAGTGGCGTTGAGCTGCCACGGCTAATAAACAACGAACAGTGGTAAGTTTGGCCACCGGTGCAAATGTGTCAGAATAGTCGAGGCCTTCAATTTGCGAGTAACCTTTGGCAACCAAACGCGCTTTATAGCGCTCTATGGAGCCATCAGAGCGATGTTTGATCTTGTAAACCCACTTGCTGCCGATAGCACGTTTTCCAGGAGGCAGGGAAGTGAGTGTCCAGGTATGGTTTTGTTCAAGTGCAGCAAGTTCAAACTGCATGGCAGCTTGCCAATGAGGATCAAGGTGGGCCTGGGCAAAAGAAGTAGGTTCGACGCTACGAGTGCTGGTATTGATAAACACTTGGTGAGATGGTGATAAATGAGAAGAAGAGAGATAATGAGAGAGTGGATAGTGAGTACCTGACCGCGAAGATGACGTGGACTTGGAAGGCGACGTGGTGACCTGTGAATAGTCATAATCCTTCAATAAGACAGAAGGTTGCTTGGGGCGGAGGCCGCGACCAAGGGCAGGTGGTGGTGAGATAGAGTTGACTGGACGTGGAGAAGGAAGAGAGGATGGGGGCGACACAGGTGATTGTGGCGACACAGGTGAAGGAGGAAAAGCGGTTGGACTAGAGATGGTGGAAGATGAGGATTCTTGTGAAAAAATGGAAGAATCTGAGATGGTGTCGGTGAGGGGAAGAGGGACGACGGGCACAACTTCATCAGGTTGGGTGTCGGGAGGATGATGAGCAAAAGGAAAGATGTGTTCATGAAAAACCACATCACGACTAGTAAAAAATTGATGAGTGTGAAGATTGTAGAGACGATACCCCTTTTGTCCAGAAGGATAACCAACAAAGAGACATTTGTGAGCCCTGACATCAAACTTGTGCTTAGGGGAGGTGTGTGTAGCATAGCAAAGACACCCAAAAACCCGTAAGTGCATATAAGTGGATGGGCGTGTGTTGAGCATTTCATAGGGTGTTTTTTTTGATAAAACGATGGTGGGTGTGCGATTGATGAGATAAGTGGCAGTGAGAAGACTTTCTCCCCAAAATTTGAGGGGAAGATTTGCTTGAAAACGAAGTGCACGACCTACATTAAGGAGGTGCCGATGTTTACGCTCCACCACCCCATTTTGTTGCGGTGTGTGTGGACAAGTATGTTGGAAAACAGTTCCTGAGTTGGCAAAGAATGAACGCAGGGATAGGAATTCTGCGCCATTATCAGTGCGTACTTGTTTAACTTGACGCTGAAATTGAGTGTTAACATAAGCAAAAAACAGTTTGATTTTCTCTTGTGTTTCAGATTTTAAATTCATGAGAAAAAGCCAAGTAAATCGGGAGTAATCGTCAACAATAGTTAAGAAGTATCTAGCACCTGATGAAGAGGGCAAACGATGCGGACCCCAAATATCACAATGTATTAACTCGAAAGGTTGTAGACTAGAAGTAGAACTTAAGGGAAAAGGTAACCGTGTTTGTTTGGCTACTGGACAGACATCACAATGAGAATCAAAATTAAAAGAAATATCAGGGATTGAACTAGATAAAACACGGGCTGGACCAGTGGAAAGATGTCCAAGGCGTTGGTGCCAGACGTTGGATGGTGCGGATGCAGAAGCAGCAACAACCCCAGGCTTATTCTGTCGAAGGGCGAAGTCTTCTTGGACTGAGACTAAGTAATACAGGCCATCACGCTCCTTCCCCAATCCAATCATCTTCTTCGTTGCCAAATCCTGTAAGAGACAAAAAGTGGGGAAGAAAATGATCAAACAATTTAATTCCCGAGTAGCTTTGCTAACTGACATCAGGTTAACTCGAAAACCAGGGACACAAAGGACATCTTTTAGGTCTAAATTTGGAGTGATTTTGATTGAACCAAGACAAGAAATTTGTGCTTGTGACCCATTTGGTAGATTGACGGAGGAAGAATGTGGGCTCCTTTTGTCGTTTAAATTGAAAGAAGAAGAGATGTGATCTGTAGCACCACTGTCAATAATCCAAGAATCTGGATTGCTTGTGGAAAAAGAATAGCATCGTGCATTAGGTATACCTGCTGTATTAGCAAAAACCTGGTTTTTACTATCACCACGAAGAATAGCTTTGATTTGGTTGATCTCGTCCACTGTGAATTTCAAGTCAACAGGTTCTTTGGTAGTGCTCGACTTGGCTTCTTCTTTGTGGGCATTATTGGCTGCTGCGCGCCTGGTTTTGCTTAGAGGCTTTACGTCCTTCCCGTGAAACTTGTGGCCAGGAGGAAAGCCATGAAGATAGAAACAGTAATCAACTGTATGAGTATTTCCATCACAGTAAGTACAATGAAAATCCTTACCAGTGTTTGTCTTGCCACCATTGTTCGGCTTGCGAGACCTATTCCAGGTGGTCTTGGATACGTGCATGGCATGTGTAGTGTTACTTTCACCACCTTCTGCCACCTCTCTTTGTTTTTCTTCTTGTAAAGTCAAAGAATATACCTTACGAATGTTTGGTAGTGGCTGCATTAAGAGGATTTGTCCACGAACAGCCGAATAAGAGTCATCCAGTCCCATGAGGAATTGAATAACCTGTTCCTGTTGTTCTCTTTCATTGATCGCTTTCATCGTTCCACATGTGCAGGCTGGAATTGTATTGTAGGACGCTAGTTCATCCCAAAGTCCTTTGAGTTTAGTATAGTATGCTGATATGGACCGTTGACGCTGTCGATATTCAATGATCTCTCTTTTAATTTGAAAAATGCGAGAAACATTTCCTTGCGAGAAACGTTCCTTCAAATCCTCCCATATCTCAGAAGGTGAATCCGTGTATAGGACGCTGCTCATCAAATCATTACCAACAGAACTAACGACCCACGAGAGAACCATATCATTGCACCGTTTCCAAAGGAAATATTTGGCGTCGGTTTTTGGCGGGGCTTCTATCGAACCATCCACAAAACCGAGCTTGTTCTTGGCGCTGAGGCTGATTGTCATTGCACGACTCCATGTGGAATAATTGTCACCATCTAGTGGTTTGGAAACAAGGTGTAGACTCGGGTGATCCGAGTGATGGATGTAGAATGGATCAGTGATGTCCATTGTTGGTGTGAGTTGTGGTTTGTGTTTAGGAGTTTCTTCGTTACTCATGATGAATAACGAGATTGGGCGGAAGTGTTTCAGGCACCAGGAAGGTGCTCTGATACCATATGAAGTTGGAATTTAAAGAATGCTCTTATTATTCAATCTCTCTTAAACTAAAACAGCTAACATATATATATATATACATACAATGCAATCACGCATGCAATAATTAAATGTAAAAGGGAATGGGCATCCTTGCTGCCCATGATGTAACTGACACGTCCATGTTGTGCATCCACCATGTGCAAACTCTTTCTGACAAGGATTATGGTATCCTCATGCTGCTGTACAAACTGTCCAGGAATGTGCATCCACATGCTACATTCCTGCTATCCACCTTGTACAGATTGAGTGATTTCTGCTCCTTTAACACTTTTTAATAAAGGGTTTAGTTTGCAAAATGATATATCAAGGGTTACATGTTATACAAATATGGTCCAAATTTCATATGGAAAGCAAGAATTTATACCAACAATTCAATAAGTTGGATTAAGAATTTAACATAACACAAACAACAAAATACTCATATCTTTGTCCCCTGTTCAGTTTAAACAAAAAATTGAACTTTGAGAAATCAGTAAACGTAATCCAAGCTTAACCTAAATAAGAAATAAAACACTACCACAAAAACAAAAACAAAAACAAATAAAATACGTTCTCTAGAATGGCCAAGTCAATTATCTTTGTGATGCAAGGTTGACGGTCATCATAGCTCAACATACATCTCTCTGAAACCAAGCCTTCTACACGCTTTGTATTTTGGTGTTTTAGAAATTGACCAAAATATAAACAAGAAAAACAACTAATGACTTTTGGTTTTTGGCTGAACATATCAAATTCTCAATCACATTTTTAATATAAACTTGTTCTTGTACAAACATTTTAAACAGCATATGCATCACAAGAAGAAAAAAAAATACCATCATTCAGAACGATTAGAAACATTTATAAGTCGCCCTTAATCTAACGCCAAATTCCAAACTTCCAATCCATAGTCTAATGTCAATTCTGGAACTCCAACAAGAAATCATCGGAAACTTCAAGCCAAGATATCAACAATGAATTCGATCAATACCTAATTTAAAACAAAGGGTAATGGCTAAACACAATACCTAATTAATTTTTACTTATATTTGTGCACGTTAATCTTTAGATACTTTGGTTTTTTAGGTTTCTACATTGACTATTTTTAACACTCAGACATCAAAATAGAATACCCATAATTTGGGATTTTCACTTGAAACCAAACTTAATTCATTGATATAAATGAAAATACATTTCAAAAACTTGCTTTGACCCAAAAAAAAAAAAACCCGGAAACTTAAATTTATCAAAATCCATTCATAAGACCATCTCCAACCCTGGGTTAAATGCCCCCCCCCCCCCCCCCGCCCCCCCAAAACCCAATCCAACCCAAGCCAAATCTTTGGGCTAAAAGCCAAATGCCAATTGAGGGCCAAATTCCCCCCCAAGAAATAGCCCAGAAACATGTGGACTCTCTCTTTCCCAGCCCACTCTCGGCCCAATCACTTGCGCCACTCGCCCCACGTGGGCGTTAGCCTTCAGCGCCCGACATGGTGGAACCCACTGTCAGGGCTGCTGTCGGAAGCGATTATGAGCCCAACGGCTCTTTTGTTCATTGGACGGTTGGCATTATTGGAACCAACGGTCTAGATTCAAATTTAATTTTTTTTAAATGTTATTTTAAAATACATTGAATTCAATGGCTGAGATCGAATATAATCAAATCTAATGGTAAAAAAAAAAGATCTAACGGCCCAAATTTAAATCCAACGGCTAAAATAATTTAAAAAAAAATGAAGGCTTGCTTTGTGGAAAAATTTAGTGATTTTTCAATATTTATCTGAATTTAAATATTTTTAGATTAAAATGTTCATAAAATTAATTTACACTAGTCTACATAATTATTTTAAAAAAAAGTTAATTTAAGAAAAAAAATTAGCCTAAGTTCATTCTTTAATAAACCCGGACTAAAATTTTAGGCCATAAGAGTTGGAGCAGAAAAATTGTTTCGGGGCTAAAAGCTAAATTTTCCGAGCTAAAAAATTTAGCTTTTAGCCCAAGGGTTGGAGATGATCTAAGCCCCGGATCCATCAAAACAACAATTTGTACTTTTCTGACACAACCCTCGATTGTTGAAGATTTGGAGAAAAACAATTTCTCAAAGAATCCACATTTTCTCTTTTTTGCATCTTTCCTCTCCACCGAAATTCATTAGGAACTTTCTTCGTTTCCAATACATGGTGATTCAGTTGGAATGTTATTTATTAATTTCTTATATTTGAAAATATTTCTGGATTTACCTTTTAATTTTGTTATAGGTCAATTCTTCTCCGTGTATAATTTAAAGTAAGAATATTGCATGGATTCTCAAAAAAAAAAAAAATATATATATATATATATTCATGGGAGAAAAATATACCACAACTACTGCCCCAAAAGGGCCACCATCTCTACGAGCAAGATTGTTGAGAGGAATATACCACCACCACCGCCCAAAAACGGCCACCACCATCCTCCATCACTCATCCCACTCTAGAAGATGTCTATTCTTAGAGGCACCAAACTTTAGGTGCTAGGAAGACTCTTATGACTTGTTTACTAATACGTAATCGGAATGAAAGTGTAATTGAAATAAGGAGAAGTTAGAATGAGTTGGAGTGAGAATTATATTCTTGTCAAGCTGCTTACTAAAATTTATAGAGTGATACTCATTGCATAATAATTCACATGAATTGAAAAGAAAACTAGTGTGATTACTAAAATATCATAAACTCGTGTGATTACTAGTATTAGTTAAACACACTACAATATTTGTTTTAATAAAAATTTAATTACCCTAAAAAAGTTTAATCTTTTTATTTTGTAATTCTTTTTTTTATTTAAGAGAACAAAACCCAGTACATGTCATCCCCTTTTTATGAGTTTGCTCCTCTCCCAACCTATATTCTTCTCCACTTCCCTTTGGAGCAACTCTACCCCTTAGGAAGCTAATTGTCCGGGCTATTATGCAATTGGTCATTATTGCCTTAATGAATAATAATCGCCCAAGGGTATCTCCACCCCTTCAATAAATTGTCTGTCCGCATAATTCACATAAAAATTATTTTTAAAAAGTAATTAAAAATAAAATAAAAATTAATATTATTTTGTAACAATTTTTTTTTAACTATCCATGTGACAACCTGTCCCTCATTTTACAATTTCATAAATTTTTAAATGTGAATTTACGAAAATACCCTAGAGACGAGGATATTGACTTGTGTTGACCAACGTATGGTGAGACGTACAAAATATTCTTTTAGCGTATTCTTAAAGTACTTGACTTTACAAATGTGGAGGCGCAATCGAAATCGAAATCGGAGCTACGATTAAAATTTTACGAAACATCGAGTACTGTAGACCAATTGATAAATTTCATAATTGGTTGATATTTTTTGTGGCTTGTTTTAGGGAGCCACGTGTGTGTGGTTGGGAAGGGAAACAAGACGAGATGAAGAAGCGTGTTGGACAGAAAAAAAAAAAAAAAAAAAAAGGAGGAGGAGAGTTACAGGAAAGGGTGGTGGCGAATCGGAAGAGGAGAGAGGAAGAGGCTGTCCAATGGAGAGAGAAGGAAAGGAGGGGAAAGGAGAGAGGTGAGTGGCACCCAACCCAAACCTCTATTCCCCTCACCAGTATACCCACATACCCAACGGCAGTGCCACTGGGTTCGAAGCAATTTTCAGCAATTCTGACCCATTTTTCAGGCGATTTTTATCCATTCACCACCACCAAACTTCATCATCATGTCCCAACATCCAATTCTAGCCAAAATGGACACGAATTGGTGGAGATTTCACGAAGAACACCCCGCGGGTGCCGCGGAAGACTTATCCAAAATCCACCAATTCCAAAATGTTTTTCTTCAATTACCACCATCATTAGACCTCCCTTAAGGCTTAGAACAATGCCCAATCAATGGTTGGAGCGTCGGAGTTGATTTGAGGACGAATCAAGAACACCCAAATTTTAGGGTTTCGACGGGTTCGAGACAAATTGGAGCCTTTCCCGGCCAAATTGGACTTGGTCACAAGTATAAAACTTGCTTTACTCTTAGAGATCTTCATTTCTGTAAAATTTGGAAATTTTTGGAAATAGTTGGATTTTTCTAACGAGTCAGGGTGGCCGACGGCGACGCTTGGCCAGGGGGTCATCGATGCTATTCTTAGGCTAATTATATGCCTTGAATTCAGTTCTGACAATAGTAGGATGCATGTTGATTATTAGAACCTAAATTTTCTACAATATGTGATTAGGTCATTATATGAATCGACGATCTGACCGTTAGATCGTCATCAAACTTTAATAGGTCGTGGTTCGTAATATTTGAGGATTATAGGAACTTACGGATTGGGAATCCGACACACGGATCTTTCCGAATTGGATTTGTAAGTTCGTAAAATAAAACGTTAACCGCCACTTGGTTTTGGTAATTGACGAAGATCCGACCATTAGATCGTTCCGAAACTTCAGGATATTATTCTAGAAGTATAATGTGCATCTTTAGAAGTAACGGATTTGAAATCCGTGATGCAGATCTTCCGAGTCGAATTACGTAGGTTGTGTTTTACGTAAATTATGTGTTCTATTGTTATAAATTCTGAGGTGTGATTTGATAATTGCCTAGTCGCCGATCATTCGTGACGCCTCGATATGCGTTCTAGGGAATTGTAGGGTGAACTCCAGGTGAGTGGGTCTTCTCCTTTTGATCGTGTGTATATATATACATATATATATATATATATATTTTATGTGATTGATAATTCCACAAATACTTTTAAATTGATTTATGCATATTATATACATATAACTACTGTGAATGCTTTGAAGTATTAAGTTGAACTACGAATAGCTTGATCCCGTTTAAGGGTACGTAAGTAGTCTAACAAGTCAGTTATTTGTAGTCATAAAACAATCCGAATTTAACGGGGTACTTGATTTCTCTAAGGAAAGAAGTTATGATGGTTAACAGCGTAGAGATGAACCATGATTTTATTTTGGCCTATCACTGGGTTTAGTTCCGATTAAGAATGTTGGAACGTTAAAGTGGTTATGCCAAACGACTCTGCGAACATCCAGGTAAGATTTAGGTGAGTACATGTTGATGTTAGTAATTGCAGTGTGTATGGTTATGTTTATATGCATTTAATGCTCATTATCCTACACCTCGGTGTTAGTGCTTCGCCCGAAGATAGGGTCTAGCCTTCACGTGATCGTTCACCTCCCGCACCATACGTTCACTTTGGATCCAAGGTATGTGTCAGCCTGTTGTACAAACCACATTAGATGGTTCTGACTCATATGTGACTTTCGATACTTCGCAAAACCTTCACGTGATCGTAGCACTTAAGCGTATTTATTTACACCCAGCCTGTCGTACAAATCACTATAGGTGACTCCGACTTATGTGCTAGCATTGATTGATGAGATATAGGTGCAGTCGTATAGGTCACCATAGGTGACTCTGACTTGCGGGCTAGTATGAATTATTAAGCACATGATTATTTATATTGCTGATGAGATGTTGGGTTGTGGTATACTTCTGGACTTATTGTTAACACACATTTGATTTCATTTTTATACATAGTATGATTTCTAGAAATTATACGGTCTTACAGAGAGGGCTTATTATCTTTGATAATTGAAATGGTTTGAAAAGTTTTGTTTTTTCCATTCACATTTTCTATTTTCCGCCCCTCCAGGTTTAGTATCTGAGCTTCCGTATCGACGAGGATTATCGGCATATTCTAATATAGGTGACTACATTTGATGGTATAATTCTTATCTTACTCTACTGTACTTTACGTATACTCTGTAATCATGTGTGAAATGGGTTCATTCCCGCTCACAGCGCACTCAATATTAGATATATTTAAGTTTTAAATTTATTCACATTTTCCTCATCACTACACTTTATGGTTGCGTCACATTCCAAATGTCGGCCAGCACAGCTCGATCTGGAGTCTTACTGGACTTTCCGGGTCTGGGTGTGTCAACCCCACTCTCCATCCTTTTCACTATCAATTTCTCCATCCTTCCTTTTCTCCGTCACGTGTAGAGACTGCCAACGTCGTCCAAGTTTATTGCCTATAGGCAAAGTCGCGTCACCAACCGCCGGCGAATTCTCTCCTCCTTCTCCTTCTCATTCCCTCCCATCAGCAAATTATATCTTCCTCCTACTCCCTCGACTTCAAGCTCGCCAACGACAAGTCCTGGTACACAAGGTCGTGGTCCTTGTACACAAGGCCGGGTTCCGGAGCTCGCTCCATCCGTCCCCCATTTCCCTTTTTTTTTCCTTAATCTATGCTTGTCCGCCCCTCGCTCCGTCATTCCTCTCTCCATCCGTTCCTCCACTTCATCTTCTAAGCCGAATTTCTGGACCACAGAGAAGGTGGACTCCTCCCTCGACCACTGTTTCATACTGTTACACCCTCGTCTACAATTTTGTTTGTCATATGACGTCATGATGACATCAACATGAAGTTATATTGCGCAGAGGCGGCAAGAGTTGTCACACCCCAATACTTAAGGTGTGACATTAAGAGAAATAAATAGAACAAAGTGATCGTTTAAGGGTATAAAACAAATATTAGCTTAAGATTTAGTCAATGAAAATTTAAACTCAACAATTACATTACTCCATACTACAAAGGTAACTCAAAGAAATAAAGTTAAAGACTTAGTGTGGTAATACAAACCGTAGGAACGACCTGTACCGTAAAATTCACCGAAAAGAACCCGTTTAACCAAAAAGTACAAAAATTTCCAGATTCAAAGTAGACACCTAAAACGAAGTTGTGTTAAAATTTTAAGGATTTTCAAGTTCGGGAAGTTTAGGAAGATTTAAATCTAAAACAGGTATGCTGCCGTTTTTCTAAAAAAAAAAACAATTTCAGCAACACCAAGTCACTTTGGAAATAAAACTGATTATGCTCCAAAGAGTAAAAATCTGAAATTTTCAAAATGCAACCTATTTAGTAGATAATCAACCACAGTTTTAAACATAACCCAGTTCATAGTGGTTCTCCAAAGGCAATTCATTAAGCCTTACAGATTATAATAAGTTCACAAAAGACCTTCAAGGCTTCTTACAAAAAAAACATGTTCAGGTCATTTGATGAAAATGTACATGAGCATAATTTATACAAGCCAAAAGACAAGTGACCATATATACATGGTTTTCATTGCCCAGGTAAGTAAAGACACTAACCCATTTTGGCCTACACCTTTTTAGTCTACAACGCAACAAAAAGATCATTTACAAACTAAGACTAACTATACAAATACTTTGGCAGCTCACCCAAAAGATATACGTCTGGACTCCCTTCTATTAGTCCAAAATAAAGCTGCAACTCGAAACCTAACTAGTCAACCCTACACCACCTGAAAATACATATTTAGAAAAACGGGTGAGCATAAAATGCCCAGTAAGGGTTTTTCGGTAAGTCCGTAGTCATTTAAAATTTCTGGTGCATGCCTAAAAATGATAAGAGTGATTCGAAACAGTTTATATCCACCACTACGTAATCCAACAATGGAATTATGCTCTAAAATGCTTGGAAGTAACATATGGTAGGAAAACCAAAGTTTTAGAGCATAAACAGCTTTGATAACAACACGGTACAACACACAGTTCAGAAACATTTCTTTCTATGACAACAAAGCCATTATTATTAAAAGAAACAATAACACAACTGATCACAAAGTTTCTCTTTTATCCCAAACAAGTGATTAGCAGATTGGAAAGAATCGTAATACACCTGGCCAACATATATACCACACATATCTGTCACATTGATAACTCATTCTTATAGCCCACACATGAAGCTTTCCCTGGGGAATATTGGGTCATTGTACCCATAATCTAACAATTTCACGGGTCATTGTGCCCATTCATACATTCCTCAACATTCTCAATTTCACAAGTATTATACTACTTTCATCTATTTTCACAATTTGAACATTCATGTCAAGATGCTTTAGAATTCGATAATAAGTAAAATAAGAGGCATGCACGTTAAAAACACAATCTTGAAAAATCATTGCAATCACTTTAAACTCACCTAGGAATGAAATTAAAATAATTAGAATCAAACCATAGAGAAACTTTTGCTTCACTTCTTTCACATAATCAAAAATAGAAAAAAAAAATTAAGTAAGCTTGAAACAGTGCTTAAATGCCAACAATCCTTTATCAAGTAAAAATGAAAAATGAAAATATTTTTATGGTTAGAACTCCCCTACCTCAACATAATTTCGTGATATTCAACTCCCGTGGTGTTCGCCGACTTGTTCAGTAGTCACCTTGTCCTTCTCTTCTATATCTATAAGTAAGAAAAATCATCACACACTGCTCATACAAAAATACCAGACAACATACCCTAATTCAAGGTTAATTGAGGACTTTAAACAAACACTTGGTGCTCATCTTAAAACTATAACATGCAATATGGTACTTTCATGTTTCCTACTCCCACCCAAACTAGTTCATGGGTTATCAAACTAAATATCAAATAGATTTCCAAGGTAAGAAATAGAGATCTCTAATGGAGACAAACAAGGGATCCTCACTTGTACTAATCTTCACAAATAGAGGAAAAGAAACTAAATTTCTCTTCCTTAATTTTCTTTTTGGAAGTTTAAGAGCTAAAGGAGAGGAATTTCTTCATCTCTCTCGGCTGGAGGAGAGAGCAACAAAGGAAGAAGGTTTTCCAGAATGTGCTCAAACCTTTTCTCCTTACTAACATAAGCGTCCCTTTTTATTCTTTATTTTTATTTATTTTTATTTTTCTTTTAGTTCTTTTATTTTCAAGCCAAGGCTTCTCAATGGTAAGAGAACTTTTAATGGGCCAATGGCCAATTGATCCAAACCTCAAACAAGGCAAATTAATTTTGCTAATAATGGCCACAAGCAATCCATTTTTAATCAGTGCTTAAAATTTTCAGAATATTACAAGAGTGGCCTAATTTCTAAGTCTATGGAGTTAGGCCCATCGAATAGCAAAGGTGATTGGGGCTGGCTGGAGCAACTTTTGTTGGGCAGGGGGATTTGTTAAGGCAAGTATAAGGCAAGGGAAAGGGTAGTGAAATTACCCTTACTATTATTCACTCTAAATAATAATTGTCATTGTGCAAGTTTACCCGTTTAAAAAGTAGAAGGGTAAGAACAAGGGTGATTACTGTTCATAAATATATATTTTTATTTTGTATGCCTTGTAAGTACGTACTTGAGAAGCTTGTTCTTTGAAAATAAAACTCTCTATTTAAAGCATCTTTGCTAGTGAAGGGCTTGAAGTAAGCGGAGAGAAAAAAAACATATATGGAGGGGATAGTGTTAAATTGTGACTGTTTTTTTTTTTTTAACAAGAGATATTACCTGGGGGGGGGGGTGAACGGCTTAAAGTCATATATGGAGGGGATGGTGTTAAATTGTGAGCGTGTTTTTTATTTTTTTTATATTTTAATTTTTTTATATTACCAACACTAAGAGTGGGGAAGTGTGCTAAGCTTTACACTGGGCTAGCCATAATAATGTGGTTCAAATTCGTATTTGCTGATAATTGAACCTAAAACCTCTTACTTACAAATGATGAGAAATACCACTACACAATAGTATTAAGTGGCAAATTGTGAGAGTGTTTTAAGATTATAATAAGTGTGAGGGTATTATCGGTAGAAAATATTGATTTCTGTTTATCTTTTCTCCGGAATCCAAACATCACCCCTCATTATGTAATCTAATTATGAGAAATTTGAAAATTTCATTACTGATATTTGGTGGACCGTACTCATTTTAATACAGGAAATGATAGTAAACATTGGAAACCTTTGCAAGGAGTGTGATTACCCTTCTTTCCACTCTATTCCCGTTTGGTAAACTCAGACATTGGTTTTTACTACCTTCAAATCTAAGCTATGGAGATGGAGTATACATGTATAAAAAGAAGGTCCTCCACTTGGGCAATCAACCTTGATAAAAATCAAGGTAGTGCTTCAAAAATCCATTGTTATCGGGTTTCGGGTGCATGCAACGCTTTTGCTATTTTGATTCAAAAATAATATAATTTGCATGCACTTGTTGGCCAGTTATTGAAGGAACTAGATTACATCAATGAAGTTATGTGGTTGCAATTTCTTGCTACAATGAACTTCAAATTGATCAATTGACAACTAATGGACTTGTAATTATGGACAATAATTGAAGGGAACTGCTATTAATACTTCAAAAATCTCATTCTACACTCCTTCCAAGTGTATCATTCTTTCTGATTATAGAAAATTTTTTAGTACAACGATATATTTTACACTAAGGAATAAGAAGATGAAGAGTTTAGCTAAGCCACACAATGTACAACTTAATTTGGTATTAAATTTACTGTTTACGAGATTGGAACCTAAGACCTCTCACTTACAAGTGAAAAAATATACCACCAGATTTTAAGATTTTTGTAGTATCAATTACAAATCTCTAATTGAAAAGAGATTAGTCTATTTCGTGAAGCAATTAAGGTCATTCATAAATGAAGAAATTTACAGTACGACATAGAGACCATACATGAAAAAATGATCCCATGTATGAATATATAATCTGGATCTATTCACTAGTAACTTCCTCCTGTTGGATAATTTCAAAGGAAAAGGGTGAAGCTATTATTGAATTTGGTGGTATTTGACCTCTTGGAACATCTTATTCATTTTTTTTCTTGATGCCAAATAAAATTTTCTAAAATAATTGTATATCCTATAAGGTCAAACAAAGGAGCATTTTTAGCTAAAGTAGTAATGATGCAGTCTCCCTGAAGGGACCAGGATCCTCTCCTGAGCTAAGGATGAGGATCCTCCTCATCAATTAGTGTGGGCCGTTAGATGAAAATCCAACGGCTACAAACAGGGGGGTCCCTTTAAAGTTATAATAATTGTATACGTTGGATTTTCATCCAACGGCCCACATCTCTTGATGAGGAGGATCCTCATCCTTAGCTCAGGAGAGGATCCTGGTCCCTTCAGGGAGACTGCATCATTACTACTTTAGCTAAAAATGCTCCTTTGTTTGACCTTATAGGATATACAATTATTTTAGAAAATTTTATTTGGCATCAAGAAAAAAAATGAATAAGATGTTCCAAGAGGTCAAATACCACCAAATTCAATAATAGCTTCACCCTTTTCCTTTGAAATTATCCAACAGGAGGAAGTTACTAGTGAATAGATCCAGATTATATATTCATACATGGGATCATTTTTTCATGTATGGTCTCTATGTCGTACTGTAAATTTCTTCATTTATGAATGACCTTAATTGCTTCATGAAATAGACTAATCTCTTTTCAATTAGAGATTTGTAATTGATACTACAAAAATCTTAAAATCTGGTGGTATATTTTTTCACTTGTAAGTGAGAGGTCTTAGGTTCCAATCTCGTAAACGGTAAATTTAATACCAAATTAAGTTGTACATTGTGTGGCTTAGCTAAACTCTTCATCTTCTTATTCCTTAGTGTAAAATATATCGTTGTACTAAAAAATTTTCTATAATCAGAAAGAATGATACACTTGGAAGGAGTGTAGAATGAGATTTTTGAAGTATTAATAGCAGTTCCCTTCAATTATTGTCCATAATTACAAGTCCATTAGTTGTCAATTGATCAATTTGAAGTTCATTGTAGCAAGAAATTGCAACCACATAACTTCATTGATGTAATCTAGTTCCTTCAATAACTGGCCAACAAGTGCATGCAAATTATATTATTTTTGAATCAAAATAGCAAAAGCGTTGCATGCACCCGAAACCCGATAACAATGGATTTTTGAAGCACTACCTTGATTTTTATCAAGGTTGATTGCCCAAGTGGAGGACCTTCTTTTTATACATGTATACTCCATCTCCATAGCTTAGATTTGAAGGTAGTAAAAACCAATGTCTGAGTTTACCAAACGGGAATAGAGTGGAAAGAAGGGTAATCACACTCCTTGCAAAGGTTTCCAATGTTTACTATCATTTCCTGTATTAAAATGAGTACGGTCCACCAAATATCAGTAATGAAATTTTCAAATTTCTCATAATTAGATTACATAATGAGGGGTGATGTTTGGATTCCGGAGAAAAGATAAACAGAAATCAATATTTTCTACCGATAATACCCTCCCTGAAGACGGTGGCATCCGAAAGTGTACCCTAAAACCGCAATGACATCAGCTAAGAAGTTCGCCTCCACAGACACAGATTTCTAGGAAATTGAGTTGAAAATCCTCGCAACAGAGCTAATGTTAGCAAATCATCTTTAGTCTCCAAAATGTAGAGCACCGACGACAAAGCAGTCTAAGATTAATTTGGAGCGCCCTCTTCACGCATAATTTTGTATGCTGATATATTCATCAATTTGAGAGCATCTCTTAAGGCCATAACTTCAACAACTAGTACAGAAGCCTCCCTCAAATTTCAACAACTATGATGAAGCCCTTAGCAGTGACACTAAGCCATCAAAGTTGATCTCCAACGGATACACTAAGCCATCAAAGTTGATCTCCAACAGATGTCTTGCGCTGGTGACATTTTATAGCGCTGATAAAAATAAGATTTGCAAATCCTTCCCTAATGATGAAACCCACGACAACAATGCTATTCTTCCCTAAGTCATCAAAGTTTATCTTCAAAATATTTCTTTCATTTTCATTTATTGACTACAAGTGTCACAATCTCAAATATATATTTTTTAACACATGATATTATCTACATTAAGGGGGATGTGAACTTAGTCTCACAATGAGTTAGTAATAATATGGTTCAAATTCTCTTTTGAAGAGAATAAAATTTAAGACCTCTCGTTTACAGGTGAAGATAAATAACACAATATCGTAATAATAAGTGACTGTCACAATTTCAAATATGGCCAATTAAATGGCAAGCCCAATTGGACCAACGACACATAAGGATGTTGGGCTAAATGAAAGAAAATAGAGGTTGGTCTAAAAAAGCATTTGGATTGAAGTTAATAAGATAGTAAATAAATAACATTAATAATAGTGTAAACTTCATATAAGTTAAATTTTGTGAAGAGTAGTGCTACACTCGTTTATTATCATTTGTTTTATCTCCTGAATAGAAGTAAAATTCATTAACACATGTAGATTTTATCCTTATTCAAGCGAGTTCACTCTATTAAGGCAATAATTGTCCCGTCAATTGGGCAAAAACAACTATTATCTTAGTGAATAATAATCGTCCCAGTGAATTTTCACACCGAAAAATATATTGTCCGGACAATTAGTATTAATTTTTTTTTTAAATATTGTTTTTATTATTTTATCATTAAAAATATCTTCTATCTACAAGTCATCGTCTCTAGAAACCTCCAGTATCCGACCCTCTTCCCTTTTTCCATCTCCTCATCTTCTACGCCCATCCTTTTCTCCCTCTCCTCTGTTTTTTCCCAGGCTTTTTTCCCACTCCACACCAACACAGAAAGTTTAATCACCCAATTCATCTATAAGACGCCTTGCATCCTCATCTATGACTCGTCGAAGAATAAAAGGTTTGCTCAAGATCGTCGTCTTCAGTTGGAATGAACAGCGACTCGTCTGATAGGTGGAGGAATCCGGCGTCGTATTTCAGTTTCCAGAGCTTGATTCGTGTTCAGTTGGAAGCAATGTATAAAATATCGATGATGTCGGAAATATTGGGAGTCTAAAAATGCGGAAATATCGGGATATTATCGATATCGATAAAAATTGAATAAAAATTACAGAAATTGTAAGAAAAATTTTGGAAATTTTTATTGAAACTTTGCAGGATATTTATTTAGTCAATTATTTATTAGTTTATCACAAAAAATTGGAAGGAAATACATTGCCTGATAGAAATAACTGATTTAAGTTGATTATATAACGTGCTGGCAAACATTATGAGTGTCGAAAATATGTAGTAATTAATGAAAGAAATTTAAACACATCATAATCATTTATATATAATGAATTAGTACAATATTTTACACTTTATACATTGTATGGTAAGATATATGAGTGACTTAGTAAGGTCTAAAATATCGATGATATTGAAAATATTGGTAGTTTAAAAATACAGAAATTTTAATAAAAATATCAGAATATTATGGATATTTTAGACATGGTTGGAAGGAATAACGACCTAATTGATTGGTCGTCGGAGGGTGAGGCATCAGGCGTTGGAAAAAATATATAACCTAGATCACAGCTGGTTGATGTCATGTCGCCTCAAGCAGACAGGCGGGCGAGAGTGTTAGGCCCACTGATTGCCCCACTGATTTTTTATGGATTGGAGCTGTGTTTGTTGAGTTTGGTGAGAGATTTTTCAATGTGATTGGAACACGAAATAGTATATTACGTGTCATTATTTAATAATAGAATATGTGTGTTAAAAAGTTAATAGCTTAAAAAATAAAATTTTCTACCACTTATATAAAAAATACATGATGTATTGCCCGTGTTTCGGTAACAATGAAAAATATATGGTGTATCATCCGTGTTCCGATTACTAATAGGTAGGGCAATTGGATGGAGTGAAGATCCTGCCGGATCCTCTTTGTGAGGATTTCAGGGATTCTCCAATCACATTCGTTCATCGTACATTATGCAACCAGTTTTTGTCAGGTATTGTTTATATTCAATTTTAAATAAAAAAATTACAATGATTCCTGACTGCATGATGTATGATGAACGAATATGATTGTAGGATTCCCAAGATCCTCACAAAGAGGATCCAGCGAGGATCCTCCTGAAATTGGATGGGGTGAATTGCTCTTAGAGAGATAGTAGAAATAGATGGTAAAAATATTATTTTTGTTTTGTAAATCATTAATGGTTTTAATCCACTTTATTGGGTTAGGTCTATTCACTAACTATGGACATCAGCTTTATTTTTTAAGGAATTGTTAGTGACACTCCAAAAATATCATTTTATATTCTTAACAAGTATATTTTTTTTCTTCTAAGTTCATGAAGTTTGGAGTGTGAATAACAATTTCTTTTCTATAATCTTGTTATTAAATTGTAATAAAAGTCATTCATTATTTATAAGTTTATCTTTTACTCAATTTTAAGATTAAATATCTAAATTAAACATTATTTCCCAATTTTCTCTTCTACCCTCATCACAGTTTTCCTGCTCCTAATGCTATTATCACTATAAATGTTGATTTAATGCTACATACATATCATGTCAGAATGTCAAAAAAGCCTATCGAAGAAAATGGAAAGCCATCAAGCAGGTTTGAAAACCTGCAAAACTGCAAATCGATTCAACATGCTGACGCAACACATGGTCCCAACATGGATCAAAAGAGAAAATATCTCCAGATTAAAGAAAAATTTAAATTCGTTTCTGCTTATATTCATAAGTAGTAGTTGATCAATCCCTTTATCACGTTAAAAAAGTGATAAGCAAGATGGTGAATGGGAAAGTGCCGTGCGTGAATTGAATAGGAGCAGTTGGTTTTCACATCCACATGCACTTATTATATGAAAGGGAATCTGGACTGACGGTGCCTCTCAATGGCTTCTGATCGTCCATTTCAATCGTATGCAGCTAGATACAAGTTAAATTAGCATAGCTGGCTATGCGAAAAGTGTGAAAATGACTGATTAAACACGATTAAAGAAAAATTTAAATTAACTTTTGCGTTAAGCGTGACATTGACCATAAGTTGCTGTCTCCTTGGACGTAAGCCAAACACCATTTTCATGGATCCACTAGAGCTTTTATCATCTGTAACATAGGGAATATTTTAAATCTGATCGTTGCTACTTGCTACGTATAGTCTGTGGTTGGTTCAAGGTTTGTCAATTTTATGAACTGGCAAGAGAGAAATATTATTTACTAGTACGAAAAAAGACATTAGTAGCAAAATACATTTACGCAGCAAGAATCATGTGAGTTACTATCGATCCTCTCTCTCTAAAGATAAGAGTTTTTTATTTTATAAAAGGCCAAATACATGCAAATCACAGTTATTAAATAAACTCAATTGTCTTTGCTCATGTACCTTTTTCGTTTTTTTAACTTGGATGAGGATGAGCCAAACTGGATCTCGTTTTTTTAACTTGGATGAGGATGAGCCAAACTCAATTGCTTCTGCTGATGTAAGTTCTTACGAAACCTCAAATTTTTTTTTTATTTGAAACAACTGAGAATTTAAGCATGATATTGTGCGTGGTAGCTAGCTTAGCTCTACCCAAAACTCATTCAAAGGAATTGTATTTGTTGCAAACTTTAAAACAGTAAATACTTTGAAATTGCTTAACTATATTCGCAACACATATTCTTTTGTATCATAGAAATGCTTGACATGCATGAATTAGTCAATCTGCATGCGTTGCTCCAAATGTGATGTTAATTAACATAGAAATGCTTTGAGATAGAAACTGCTTACGTATCAGTTATGAATCATGGAAAAGGGTATTGCTAGAGAATTCAAATTTTTAAACCAACTTGAGTAAGTCGAATGATGTGGTTGTTGATAATTAAATTATTAATTAAATGTCGATTAACGTGCTTGTTTGCTATTGATGATATATCATTTAATTTACAAATTTGGTTTAAAAATTTGATCTCCTTAACATTATCTATTAATAGTTTTCTTATTAGTGTTTCAAAGTGCAATAATTAATATATGGAGCTCTGTTTTCAGCTTGTAATTGATCATTTACTAATATATAAGGAGCTCTGTTTTCAGCTTGTGTAGGCTGAAGACGACTTCAGTTGAGAGTCGACAGGAGATGTTGAAATCAACCAGAGAGAAAACTAAAAGTTGATAAAGATGGTCATAATATAAACAAGGGAGTTTTAACGAAAAACCCACGGTACTGTTCACTTTAACGAAAAACCATATTTTTACACTAAAAAGTCAAACATGGTACTATTGACTTTATCCTTTATTTTGTCCTTATCATTAAAACTCAAAGTTTTCAAGCCCTTTTCATTAGTTTTCCTTATAAACAAACGATCGAAAATGATGATCTAGCTGTACAATTTTTCCTATAAAACTTCTTTATTTCTGGTTTTTTTTTTTCTCCATAAAATGTTTCATTGATCATTCTCGAAGCTTGCTGGTACAAGTCTATTAATTTTTTAAGAAAGAAAATCTATTTATTAATAACTCTAAAGTCATGAAATATTAACTTAATCTTCAGCATGGCCTTCCTTAAGAATTTGGAGGCTCTAGGTGAGCCTTCAAAGTGGAGTTCTTTAACCACCTGATCCTTTGTGCATTGTTATGTATAAAAAAATCGTTAAATACATGAAAAAAATTTATTTCTACATTAAATATCATTAAAAATTAATATTAAATGAAGAAAGATATGCAAAAATTACTTAAATATTAGACGTCTCGCGTTTTTAGACCAAATGTACTAATGAAGTTTCCATAATCTAATTTTTTAACCAATTCTTTTTCAATTGCCTATGATTTTATTTTTTTGATTGTTTTATTGAATTTGAATTGTAAAATAATATATATATATATATATATTTTAATATATATATATATATATAATATTTAAAATATAATAATTTGGGGGATCCTCCGAAATGGAAGCCCTAGACAGGCGCCTACTTCGGCTACCCTTAGGACCGGCCTTGATCTTTAGGTAAATCTGATGTACATGGTAAAGAAGAAGAGAATAAAACTTATTGAGAGCTCATACAATAAATAGTAAGCACTTTCTGGGGCGAATCTCATTATTAAGTGCCAGAGGGGGCACGTGTGCCTCCCTCAAATTTTTGGCCATGGAAAAATGATGGTCTGAGCAGGAATCAAGGTCCCGTTTAAATTGTAGCCGTCTTTCTCACTCAATACAACATCGATTCGAACTATGACGAATAATAATCAACTCTCCACTACCTCCAACTCTGTCACTCACTCCTCATTCAAAACCAGTAGGAGGAAGATATAACGCAATGTTTAGATGTGGAGTTGATTTTGGTAGTTCATGAAGAAGAATTTCCTCCTCCCTTACGTCTAATAAATATGACTTGCAAGCTCTATACATGTTTAATTTATCTATTTGTTCACTATTACAATATTGACTCTAAACATATAATTTAAATAAAACAAATGTTAAATATACGCTAAGTACACAATGAATATAAATTAGGCATGTGCAGAATGCCTCACTTAAAAGTTAAAAAAAAAAAGAAAAAAAAAGAAAAAAAGAAAAGAAGGTGTTGCACGCACTCCTTTTAGAATTCCATAAAGATCTGCATTCGTCAATGCTCAGTTGTGCCCCATAAACGTTATCTTCTACTCTGCGTATTCTGGTTACACGATTGGTGACTCTAAAATCAGAAAGTCGATGTGACTTGAACTAAGATCGCTCAATCCTATAAAGTAGCGGCAGGTGGCCGTCTCGTCTCCTCTTCACAGTATTTTACATGCATAATGCGATAATGATTTTAGTTGATGCATGCATGCACCCACAACTTTTGAGCTTCACTGGCCCGGCTGCTTCTAATACGTATGCAACAGGTTGCAACTTGGAAAGGTTTTTCCCAACAACAAAGTTTAAAAATATTCTGTCCGTTTCAAATTTAAATTCAATTTTCGTACATTGTTTTCAGCTTTTCTGATTTATCTGGTTATTTTCTTCATCCAAAGTCCTGTAACTGGGGTCATATATGAGACTGCTGAAGCTTCACAGTCAAATTAAGTCACACAAAAGCAGCCAAAAATAAGTGGACTTCAATTCGCAGAAAGAAACCATGCATAAGCATTAAAGCAAAACAAAAAACAAATTTACATCCCACCGAAAATATAAAATATTAGATTAAAAACAGTCGTGCGGAAAATTAACAACTACATGTATGTTTCAAACATGTCGGTATCAAAGACAGCCCATAGTCACAACTACTTTTTTTTAAATATAAGATGTATCCCAGCACACATTGATGGCAAACTAATCTTCTTTTTTCATGCACCTCCGATATAGGCTGCAACATACATTTAGTGTTCAGATCAAATGGTACTATAAAGGGTTGGATATTGTCCTAAGGATAATGCTAGGTAAATCAACTTTTTAAATGAAATCTTGTAAATTATATAGCGTGATTGTTGATAATTGAATTACTACTTAAGTATTTATTAGCGCTTTTATCTATTATTAGTGACACATATTTATAAAATTTAATCTAACATTACTCTTACTCTAAACTTTTACTCTCTTTTCAATAAACCAAGTCACTGACCACAATGTTGGTTGTATTCACGTGAAAAAGACATTAACTCAGTCACCTATCTTTGATGACTGCTGTATCCAACAATTCTTTTTCCCACATATGAGAGGCCCCTTCCCTACCTAATTAGTCCAACCCATTTCCTTGTCACTTGCTCCATCGACTAATTTTCCTGTGAACCAGCTGTGCCTTTTATTCTCAATTTCTCACGTACCTTTCAACATGTAATCCTAGCCGTTCACTAAATTTTCCTCTATATATACAACCCCTCACTCCTACTTCCCTTCTACCTCCAAACAAACACTTGTGCTTCATCTTTTTGTTCCACTAAGGTTGGTTCTTCACTTTCTTGGTTTCCCCTACTCATCTTTTTCTTCTCCCCCTTGTTCCAAACGTCTCATACTCTTTTGCGGGTGGTGCTCTAGCTTACCTAGTTCTTGTGAGAGCTCAGCTTAATACGTAGCAATGGCTTGCTTAAATATTTGCAAAGACCAGGTTCGTGATGAATTTTGTATTTCTCTCTTTCGACGTGCAAGCAATGCTACATGTACCATATATTAGTGATGTATCAGTTTCCGTTGTACATAACATCCATGTATTTGATGACTCACTTTTAAGTTTTGAATGCCTCCAGATGTGTGATCACCCACCCAAACATATTTATGGGTGTGGGGAATATGTCTCGCACAACTGTTAGCTAGGGCAGATGTTTCTCCCATGCATTCAAATTGGGTTTTTACAGGGGCATTTGATATTCCTTTTATCCACATATTCATTCGTATATTATCTGCATCTTCAATTAGCCCCTTAAACAGGAAAGAAAAAAAAAGAAGAAGAGGTATATTCTTCCTGACACACCCTATAGAGTTGAGGCTCACATATAATAATAGGGCCTACTTTCATTAGACAGTGTTAGTAAGTTTGTCAGTTTGTTAGTTTCGTGTGTCCAAATAGTTATATCGATGTATTTTACCTTTATATTTATGTATAGTGCATATGTAGGTTAGTGACGTGTACATAAAGAGCAATGATCTTAATTTATGTACACCAAAAGAAAATTAAAGGTGTTATTTTATCTATTATTGTGCACTGTCTCAAATATTGCATCTAGCTAGGAGGATATATGTATTACTAGCTAAATTTGTTATCAATTCAAACATTTCAGGGATATGTAGAAGAAAAGAACCAGAAGATAAAAGAAGTTTGTACACTCGACGGAACCATTGATTGGTATGGCCACCCTGCTGTCCGAGGAAGAACTGGAAGATGGGTTGCTGGAATTCTCATATTAGGTAATTGGGTAAATTACACAGTAGCCACTCAGATTTTGAGGTTTATTACAACCCTATACACCAACTTTAAAACATTTCACTTTCATACCTCAAGTACTATTTTATTTCAATATAATACATCCGTTAGATTTTTCATCCATTAATCTATTAAATGCTGACGTGGCTACCACATTTGTGCCACGTGGCTACCAAATGTCTGCTACATGGCAAAAATAATAATTTTTAATTTTTTTTTAAAACCTGATTTTTCTCAACAAAAAAAAAATTCAAAAATTGAAACCCACATATGCAACCAGCGATCAGAAGGAGGAAAAGAAGGAGAAGAAGAAGGAGGAAAAGAAAAACAAAAAATTTTGTCCCTCCCCTAGCAACCAGAAGAAGAAGAAGAAGAACCCCCCCCGGCGACCCGCGACCCTCCTCCCGTACCCCCTCCGGCCCGACGACCCTCCTCCCGTCCCCCTCCCCCCCGCGCGAAGCGACCCGAAAGAAGAAGAACCCCCCCGGCGACCCTCCTCCCGTACCCCCTCATGCCCGACGACCCTCCTCCCGTCCCCCCCCCCCCACCGCGCGCAGTGACCCTCCCCCCCCCCACCGCGAGCAGTGACCCTCCCACCCCCCCTGCGCGCCCAGCGACCCCTCCCCGGCGCCCAGCGTCTTCTTCTTGTTGCAGATCTGGGTTTCTATTTTTTTTTTCTCCCTCCTCTTCCTCTTCTTCCTCTTTTTCTTTTTCTTTCTTCCTCCCTCCTCTTCTTCTTCTTGCAGATGTCGGTTTCAAATTTGTTTTTTTTTTGGAGAAAATTTAGGTTTCTTAAAAAAAAATTAAAAAATTATTTTATTTGCCACGTGGCAGACATTTGGCAGCCACGTGGCAGACATTTGGCAGCCACGTGGCATATATGTGGCAACCACGTCAACATTTAACAGATCAATGAATGGAAAATCTAACGGATGTATTATATTGAAATAAAATAGTACTTGAGGTATGAAAGTGAAATGTTTTAAAGTTGTTGTATGGAATTGAAATAGACCCCAAACCTGATGTATGAAAATGTAATTTACCCTAGGTAATTAATTATCTATGGTCTAAAATATCCATAATATCCCGATATTTCCATCGAAATTTCTGTGTTTTTGGACTACCGATATTTCCGATATCATCGATATTTTAGACCTTGCTAAGTCACTCATGTATCTTACCATGCAATGTATAAAGTGTAAAATATTGTACTAATTCATTATATATAAATGATTATGGTGTGTTTAAACTTCTTTCATTAATTACTACATATTTTATACACTCACAATGTTTGCCAGCTCGCTATATAATCAACTTAAATCAGTTATATCTATCATGCAATGCATTTCCTTCCAATTTTTTGTGATAAACTAATAGATAATTGACTAAATAAACATCCTGCAAAGTTTCAATAAAAATTTCCATGTTTTTCTTACAATTTCCATGGTTTTTAATCAATTTTTATCGATATCGATAATATTCCGATATTTCCATCGAAATTTCCGTGTTTTTTTACTACCCATATTTCCGATATCATCGATATTTTATACCTTGTCTATGATTATACTGTTTAGTAACAAGATTAGTTTGATTATCTATTTGAATTGACTAATGTTTGAACAGTTTAGTATTTTTTAATAATATGAAAATAAATAACAATTTGTTGATTGTGGAAACAATTTGTCTGCTGTTTCCTTATAGTTTCTCACTGCTCCAACAACTTTTCCAAAATCAGCCACATTTGGATTTAATAAAAAAGAAAAATAGATTTCATATGTCATATTTTGTCAGTATTTGTTGTATATTTTAACTATATGTGTGTGTGTGTGTGTATATATGTATATATGTAATTGTAGAAAATAAAACTTAATGTAATTTTTACTTAGTTTTATTCTCATATTAGTTGGATCAGCAAAATCATGTGACACTTCTGAGTTTTTTTTTTTGGGGCTCATGATGTGATATATAAGATCATAAATGTCTTTACCGAAAATCTTACGAACAGTATATGGTTTGCCCAAATGGTCAAAGAAGGAAAGACTTAATCTCCAGTAGCTCTAATTATCTACTTCTACCTACGGACTATGATGTCTTTTTCTGAAAACACATCAACAACAAAACTTTATCTCACTAAGTGTGATCAAGTATATGAATTTTGGAATATCACTGCGTTCGGTTCTGTTTTGTGTCATGTCTTCTGTTAGATTCAAATACTCTTAAGATTTTTCAGAGTCTCTTTCCAAGTTTTCATAAGTTTTCCTCTACCCCTTTGATCATAAGTTTCTATCTCGTAATCACATCTAAAAAAAAAAATTCATGTTCATCCCTGAGCAATTATTAATGATCGCATCCGTGCGTATAACAATATTTAATCTGTTTTTTTAATTGGTAAACTGTTCTCTATCGATCTGATCAGTAAATCAAGGGTTGGCAACATTGGCATTCTTTGGAGTAGGAGTGAACCTGGTATTGTTTTTGACAAGGGTGTTGGGTCAAGACAACGCAGAGGCTGCAAATAACGTCAGCAAATGGACTGGAACAGTTTACATATTCTCTCTTCTGGGTGCTCTCCTCAGTGACTCTTACTGGGGGAGGTACAAGACTTGTGCTGTCTTTCAAGTTATTTTTGTCCTTGTAAGTTATTGACTAATTATTTTAACATTCAATAATTATATTAATCACTTTGCTGGTTTAATTAAGCTCATTTTTTTTCCGTCAATAATTGGTAACCATGGTTTATTGAAAGAAATATTGTACTAATAAGAATCAAATTGGTGTGACTTATACTCACCCCAAAACTCCAAGTTGATTTTTGAAAATTAAAGCTGCTCATTCGTTTTTATTTTTTATTTTTTATTTATTTATCTAAACTAGCTAGTAATTTGTTTATCCTTGAAAAATATAGGTGGTAGTTTTCATGAAAATAAATGACACAACTTAGATATACACGAAATTATGTTTGAGCTCAATCCTTTCAGCAAACCTAAGCTTAGGCAATTTGTTAGAGCATCGTGCTCTCCCCTCCCTCCATACCCAAGTTCGAATGTCCTTCCTCATAGTTAAGATTAATTTTTTTCACCAAATTTTTAGACCGTTTTAAGGAAAAAGAAAAGCCCTCTCGTATTTAGGTGTACTATATTGTGACGATCAGCACTATTTTAATTTCTTGCAAGTAAATATGTACTCACCTAAATTTGTTTTTTTGAGCAGGGTTTGTCATTGTTATCGCTATCGACCTACGTATTCTTACTCAAGCCTAAAGGCTGTGGTGATGAAAAGTCTCCCTGTGGAGACCACTCGACCTTTGAAATCGGATTGTTCTACATCTCTATATACCTTATTGCACTTGGAAATGGTGGTTACCAACCTACCATAGCTACATTTGGGGCAGACCAGTTCGACGAGGAGGACCCGAACGAAGGGCACTCAAAGATATCCTTCTTTAGCTTCTTCTACTTGGCGTTGAATCTTGGCTCTCTCTTTTCAAACACAATCTTGGGATATTTTGAGGATAAGGGAATATGGACTCTAGGGTTTTGGGTATCCACTGGTTCTGCTGCAATGGCTTTGGTCTTGTTTCTATGTGGCACTCCAATGTACAGGCATTTCAAGCCTCAGGGAAACCCTCTCTCTAGGTTTTGTCGGGTGGTCGTAGCTGCAACAAGAAAATGGAAGGATGAGATGACACCAAGTGGGGAAGATTTGTACGAGGGAGAGGATCAGAATAAATGCTCTCAAAACGAGAGTAGGAAAATAGTTCACACCCACGGATTCAAGTAAGTTATATATATGTTTTTGAGATCTTAATAGATAATATCAATAGTCACAAGAATCTCTTTGGCAGCATTGTCTTAATGAGATTCTTTCAGTATTAGAGATTTTAAAAGCTCCAACGGAATGCTTGCTGATTTTTATATCACGAGCAACTGTCGCTCCTTCGGAGCTTCGGAGAAACAGGTATCAGGTGTTTCACTAGAAAGTACTAAAACTGCTTTTCTAGGCGGAGAAAAAAAAACTATGGTTTCTTATTTCAACCAAATACTGCTAAACATGCTTAGTGCACTACCGAAAGTACTCCAAATAGATTAGTAGTTGACCAATGATAAATCCTAAACTGATCCATGTTAATCCTTCGACAGATTCTTGGATAAAGCTGCAATCATCACACCAAAGGAGATGAACCAAATGGGTAAGGGGGCTCAAAATCCATGGCGCCTTTGCACAGTGACACAAGTAGAAGAAGTGAAATGCATACTTAGACTACTCCCAATCTGGCTGTGCACAATTCTCTACTCTGTAGTTTTTACTCAAATGGCATCACTCTTTGTAGAACAAGGTGCTGCAATGAAGACCACCATTTCAAGCTTTCACATTCCCCCAGCCAGCATGTCAAGCTTTGACATTCTCAGCGTAGCGGCTTTTATTTTCATTTACAGGCGAGTTCTTGACCCGCTTGTTTCTAGGCTGATGAAAAAGGGACTCACTGAGCTCCAAAGGATGGGAATTGGTCTTGTTATTGCAATCCTGGCGATGATTTCAGCAGGGGTCGTAGAGTTGTTCAGGTTAAAGTATGCGGTAAAAGACTGCAACACCGATTGCGAAACTCCAAGTTCATTGAGCATATTTTGGCAAGTTCCTCAGTATGTGCTTGTAGGAGCATCAGAAGTGTTCATGTATGTTGGTCAGCTGGAGTTCTTCAACGGACAAGCACCCGATGGATTAAAGAGCTTTGGGAGTGCACTTTGCATGACTTCAATATCACTTGGAAACTATGTGAGTAGCTTACTTGTTACAGTTGTGATGAAGATTTCTACGAGGGATGACATGCCTGGATGGATCCCTGGAAACCTAAACAAAGGCCATTTGGAAAGGTTCTACTTTCTCTTGGCAGCTTTGACAACAGCTGATCTTTTGGTCTACGTATTATGTGCAAAATGGTACAAGTATATCAAGTTTGAAGGAAAAGGTGGAAATGACAGTGGCAATATTGGGCAAGCTGAACTTAGAGTTTAATCAAATCTAGGGTAAAAAAAGGGAGGGTAAGAAAAAGTGTGTGTCGGTTATATGTAATTTCTTATTTGTAGCACATACTGGTGTTACCATTATGTGTTGAGTCTCAACATTGAGAGAAGGAAGTTATATATAGCCAGAAGTTTACAAGAGTTTGTTAGAAAGGAGAGGACCGTCATGGGGGTACATAGAGCCAATGCTTGCAATGATACTAGAGAAATGCCTTTTCCATTTTTCCAAGTTGAGCACAAGGTGTTGTAGAAAAAATGTGGCAAGGCCGGATGTAAAACTCAATGCAATCTTTGATGCGGCACTACAAAGTGGAATAAAATGCATTTCCTTATTGTAATTGTACCTAAGCTATTCTCTGTCTTTCTTATTTAAATTTTATTTTGTTTTTATACAAGCGATATTCCACACTAAATTTATCTAAATTACGACAATAGTAGTTTGAACTTGTGTGCTGAAAGAGAACGCTGAACACACAGTGCTCTGATCAGCTTAGCTAAGCCTAAGTCTACTTTATTTAAGATTTTATATCAAGCTTCTTCTAGCTAACTCGGTTTAAATGGCAGATGCAAAAGATAACTTTAATTTATTTTCTTAAAATTGATAATATAAGCCGTGCATGAATTGAATATCAATATGAATATGAGCGGTGTCTTTTGAAGCTCAATTTCTTTGGGAAAGGGATTTTGGATGCAAAGTCTAACCTACCAATTTGGATTCTTTAATACAAAGGACAATTTCCGATCACTGTCACTGTCCCCTCCTTTTCTATTTTATCAAGTTTTTATTTCCATCACAATAAATATGATAATTAGGTGTACCAACGATTTAGTATTAGAAAAAAAGGACAAAGGTTCTCTACCTCTTTTTTCCCTCATCTTCCTTCTCTCCTCCTGTTACAACCCTCTTATGATTTCACCTTAGAGCAAGTCCACCGGAGTGGACATTGTCCAGCACTCAGTCCAAAAAGTAGCCCAGCACCCTGTCCATTATCTCTAGCCCGCACAACAGCCTGGGACCCAGCCCATGCTGGTCTCTGGGCCAGCACAAAACTAACTGACCAAGAAGCCGGGCAAATGGCCTGGCGCGTGCATGTCACGGGGCTTGTGGCGCGAGTGCCCGATAGCATTTCAGACGCGGGGCCCGCGCGCAGGCGCACTCAGACCACAACCCGAGTAGGCGACGTGGCTCACTTTGAGCAGTTGGATTTCCAATGGTAAAAAAATTTAAATTTGACTTTTAAAATGGACCATTCGATCACAGATCAACGGTCCACGTTTTTTTCACAAAAAATAAAAATTAAATTAAAAAAAAGGCCCAATGGTCAGAAATATGACCGTTGGCCACGTGGCAACTCCCTGGCTCTTGGATTTGAATATTTTTCAAATCCAACGGTCCAGATTAATTAACTATATTAAAATTTATTAAAATTATTAAAAAATACAGAAAATTATTAAAAAATACAGAAAATTTTTAAAAATGTTATTTTTTTTTTATAAATACCTAACCCTCATCTTCCACCTTTACACGACATTTCAATATTTTCTACACTTTCTATACTATCTACATTTCAATATTTTCTACACTTTAAAAGAAAAAAATGTCTTCGTGGAAGCTCATTGAAGATGTTACGTTGTGTGAATGTTGGGTTCACACTACTCATGACCCGATTACGGGTAATGAGATGGATAAGCGAGAAATGTGGAGTAAAATTACGAAAGCGTTTTGCGATGTACATGGAAAAGACGCCAGAACTAGTCAAGGTCTTCAAGGTTGTTGGAAAAAACTCAACGCATCCTTTACTTGTTGGAAAAACGTCATCTCTCATGCTTCTGGTAACCTCAGTAGTGGGACAAGTTTAGTGGATCAGGTGACGATATTTTTATTTATTTATACGCATTCCACCCACATCAATATTTTAATTTATTTAATTTCGTATGTAATTTCTTATGTCATTTTATGTAATTTATATACATTCCACCCGTATCAATATTTTAATTTATTTAATTTCTTATGTAATTTTTATTTAATTTCTTATGTCATTTTTATGTAATTTATATGCATTCCACCCGTATCAATATTTTGAATTTATTTATTTGTGTTACACCCGCATTTTTTAACACTATCTTATCCCACATTTTTATAGACACTACAAGCTCAAGCATTCTACAATTCAAAGAACCAGAACAAATCATTCACTAGATGGGAATGTTGACAAATTGTCAAAGATTGCCCTAAATACAAAATTGTGGCTACCGGTCCAGAAGTTGTCATGCACAGTATGGGTCTACATAGTTCTCCAGAACCAGACATGGCCGAACAAGAAGCCGACACATTTCAAGACACGGAAGGGACGCCTGAACAAGTGCCCGAGACCCAACCAACTCTTCAATCCCTTAGACCTCAAGGTAAAAAGGCATCAAAGAAACATGGTAGTTCTTCCAAAAATGACTACACTAAATATATGGAGGAACTTACTCGCCAAGGTGAACTGAACATGGCACGGGAAAAGGCTAGAGATGAAGAAAAAGTTCATGTTATGGCAGCAATAATAGTAGCTACTAAGGCCCGTGATGCGGCGGCTGAGAGACAAAGAGAAGTAGTTAATCGAGAGAACGAGCTGGTTAGAGAAGCACTTCATCGAGAAAATGAAATGCTTAGAGAAGAAAGGATGGCTCAAGTAGATCGTGACACTATGAGCAAGATAGTACGTTCAGATAATGACATGTGGCGTGACGAGATTGGTTAAAAATCCTATCCGAAATTAAAACTATTTTATTTTTTTATTCTTTTAGAAAAAATTAAAAAATATTTTAAATGGGTTGGGTGCCAGCGCATTTTGTAGGGGTGGAGATCGTTTGTGCAAGCGCATTTTTTCACGGGAAATTTTATTTAAATCCATTAATCCTCTTTCCACACCCAACTTAGAAATTTTGTCCCACAAACTTACCATTTTACCCTCAAATACAAAATTTACAAACTTGAAAAAATTACACAAACATATAAACCCACCCAACCACCTACCCTGGCAACAACCGGACTTGATTATGGTCGTCATCAAGCAACCAATCGACAACCTTGCTAGGCTAGTTAAGACCAAGTATTTCTTGATGATCATACAATTGGATTGCAGTGGGTACCGATAGCCTCACCCGCCGATCTCGAAGCCCTCTTATGGTGCAAACCTTGCTATGCCTGTCATTTCCTCCAAAAGCTCGGGACACATGCACAATCCTTAGATCCTTCAACCTTGGCCATGGAGTTAATGAACGAGATAAATTAGGGTTTGATGAGATTTTATTAGCTTCTCTGGCGACACATTCTCTTGATGTCGTCGAAGACCACAACCGCCCTCCACTATATTTTTTATGTTCTTCTCCACCCTCCGGCTATCCATTTTCCAATTTCCAGCAACCAATTGTGGTTGGATTTTTCGCCAGTTGATAATATCTTTCTACACCCATATTTTATTTAGGGCATAATTGGAATATAAAATTTAACAAAAATTTAATGGGTGTAGAAATAAGTTTATTGGTTCCAAATAAAATTTCCCTTTTTTCACTGGGTGCCAGCGCATTTTTTTAGGGGTGGAGATGCATTGGCCTATTACTGTTCATTGGAGTTTGTTACTATTCACTGGAGTGGATAAATGGGCTGGGTGCTGGCACAAAGTCCTTAGAGGTGGACTTGCTCTTACAGAAGTAGAAGAAAAAGTAAGAAGAAAACAAAAAAGAATGGGAGGGTGGAGTGGGGAAGAAAAAAAGAAGGGAGAGAATCCCAATCGTAGAAAAATAACCTTGTGAGATTATGATAAGAACAAAGAATTATTTCATAAATTAACAACATTCATATCCAAAGACATACTAGATTCACTGTATGTGTATGAAATACGACTCTTGTAAAGCACTTCTCTTTCTGCAAAATCTTTCTTCTAACTTTAAGAAAGTACTTAGAGATTACATGTATGGGTTGCAAAATGAAGGGTTTATTTGAGATTATGGTGCTTTTAAAAAAAAATCTGAAATATCAAACATGTTCGGTAAAATAAAAAAAAAAACTATTGTCAATGATGATTGAAAAACATAAAAAAGCAAAAACATGATCTATGTTTCTTAAAAAAGAAAGTTTTTTATTTTTTTCAAAGTATAGCAACTGATGCCATTGAATAAAAAAATTTAAATCACAAGTATAACCTCACATATTTTAAAAAATTTCAATTATTGCTCCTACATTATTCTCTTTTGACAATAAGGTCTCATTTGACATGTCATGTAAGACCACTGGATAGTACTAATAATACAGAACACGTATTTGGTGAGCTTCTTATGCCTTGTTTGACAACTCGTGTAAGGGATTAGATAGTATAGTATCGTCCCAGTTGTTTGGCTTGTGTGTGAAATAGCCACTGGATAAAATAAGGGGTGTGTGGACACACCCCTTTTTACTCCTCACACACCCCTTGTTAATTTCTGTCCGTTGATCTTTTTCAATTCATCCATTCCGACGGCCGAAAACCAAAAAGGTGTGGGAGAAGTAAAAAGGGATGTGTGGATATCACATCTCATAAAATAATCATGTCCCACCATTTTAAGACACTTCACACCCGCTTAGTTACCCTCTCCAATAGGTTGGTATAATTAGTCGGGTTCACGCTCTCGTTGGCTCTTCTCCGACCCTTTCTGCTCCTGCGCAACGTGAACTCCACCAAGGTATTGCTGCTCCATCTCTCCCTCCTTCCCAACCACCAGCAAAGGTTCCGGCGACGGCGGAGCCCAAGAAGGAAGAAAAGGCAGCTAGGCTCACATCGGCTCACTCCATCCTCTCTCGCAGCACTCTTCTTCCACTATCTCACATTGCCTGCTAACTCTCGTCTGGATCCCAGGTTCGTCTTCGCCACCTTCTTATTTTTCTTTCTCTGTTGCTCTCTCCTCCTTTACACACACACACCTCCCACCTCTTCCGTTTTCTTTCGATCTCTGACAACAAAACTTACATGGGTTGAAGGAGGAAGACAAGGATTCAAATGCTTCCAATCTAGACTCCGACGACGAGATGGACGATGAGGAAATGAGCTAGCCTCCTACGAGGAAGGGGATAGTAATTCAGATCCGAGCTCCGACGAGGAGGGGGACATGAATTTGGATCTAGGCTCCGAATTCTCGACCCCGGTCGCCACTCCTTTGCCATCGGTCGCCGATGGTGGGATTTGATGCATGGGGAAGATGGTGAAGAAAGGAAGACACGACTGGGAAGAAAATTGGGTTTTTTTCCTTCTTTTTTTTATTTATTTTTATTTTTTATTTTAATTTTGTCTGTAATGGTGTTTAATTTTTTTTTTCTCGATGCTTTTCTTTTTTTTTTCTCCTTTTTTTTTTCATTTTTACAACAATTATTTTGTGATTTTTTTTAATTATTATAGTCCAACGTATTATCCGATCCACAAATTAATTCGATACAACACCAAACGCTCGACTAGTTTAGTTAGTATTATCCGACGTCTATTTATTCTATTTGACTGAAATTGTCAGTACAGTCTGATCTGTCAGACGAGACCTTATTATATCACATTAAATGTCATCTCTTTTTAGGCATTTAACATATTTAGAACAATTTATATAAAAGTTCACTAAACACTCAAACACTGTTTTTTTTTTGTTAAAAGAACTTTTACCAAAAAAAAGTTTATCAAACACTTAACAATTTTATTCTACAACTGTTTATTTTCATAGTACAACAGAAGCAATTTTTTAAAAAAGTACAACAATACCAAACAAACCTGAAGCCCCTTCTAGCAGTTATCTTTCTTTTGTTTTTTCAAAAGTAATCTTTAGAGTATGTGGCAAATTGAAGCTTGGTAGTTGACCAACCTCCCCATAATTAGGAAATCATCATTTAGGCTATTTCCAACCGGGCCGGTTAAAGGGTCATAGGCCAAAGGATAGTCTGTTTTGACACAAAACTCATCTCCAAAGAATGTTTGAGCCAAAAAACTTTGGGACCCACTGGGCCAAAATTTAGCCATATGGGCAATGGGTTGGGCAAGTATAGCCTGCCTGTTCAATTGGGCCTAGTTGTGCTGCTAGCTGACGTCAAGTAGTTTTTTTTTATTTTTTTTATTTTTTTAAGATGAAATTATAAAAAAAAAATTCTAATTTTTTTTCCTATAAATTCCTAAGCCATTTCTACATCATTTTCACCCTTCCATATTATCTTACCTCATTTTAATATTTAAGTTGTTAACATGCAAGTAAAATTAAAATATTTAATAATATCAAATTTAAAACAATATTTAGCGACAAGTGCACTTAAAATATGTTCGGAAACTTTATTTTAATATAGTAGCTTAATTCAATCAACCAATAAAATTAAAGAACAAACTTAAAATAATAAATTATTAAGGGAGCTAAAAATTAGCCTATTCGGTTGGAGATTGTATATAAATAAGGCCAGTCACTGTGGATTAAAATTTTTTTTTCTTGCAGAGTTATAATATGAACGGGACTAAGTATAGTTCATTCGGTTGGAGATGACTCTAACACCCTAGAGAACGAGAAAGCCAACACCACCAGTGGCTCATGCCCGTTCAAGTGGGCCAAATAACCAACCTGATAGGCCTGGGCCAAATGACCCGACTCATGACCCAAACCCATGTCTAGTCCGCGCCAAGCCCGCGCTGCTGTTGTATATGCCACCGTTTCGCTCTTTGGCAATGGCAGGAAAAACCTCTGCTATGCCTTGCTTCCTGTCACCCCACCAATTCCAATCATCAATTCTCAACTTTCTTCAACGTTTTCAGATTTGGAATCGAACCCACGTTCGATTTTCCATTTTCTTCGATCCCCACTTGAAATTTTCAGCTAAACATAGATTTCTCCGACAAATTTCAGATATCAGAGAGGGAGAGATGGGGATGAGAGTGAGAGCCATGGGGGCACTGCCGGACCTCATTCGGAGCCTCCAGAAGGAAGCCCACCCGAAACCCGCAAACCCGCAATCGCTGCCGTCGCTGAGACGCGCCTTCTCTCTCTACGATCAGATCAATCTCATCGACAACGTCCCCAGCGACCAGCTTCGGTTTCAACGGTATTGTTGCAATTATCTCTCCACTCTCTCTCTCTCTCTCTGTGAATTTTTCACAAGGAAATTACAATTTTGCCACTGTCTGTAAAGGTACACGGACACAGGGTTCACAGTGAATGGGGTGGACTATGAAGGAAGCCTACTGTGTGTTGGAAACATGTTGATGTCTTGGGCTCCCAACAAGTTCTCTCAAATCACTACTGATAGGTGTGTGTGTGTGTATGTTTACTTACTTAATCATCCTGTTAATTATTCCTAAAACCAAGGGGAGATAAAGATTAATACTTTGTTTGTTTAATGTTGTTATTAGGATTTTGATATTTTTGCTTCTTTCGGTTGAAGTCTTTGTCTAGCTTTCATTACAAACATGTATGAATGCATGCAAGTTTTAGTTTTTTTAGGACGTTAGAATGGTGGTCTGGTGACTGTGAGGCTCAAGTAACTGGCTCTTAATGGGTTTTATGATGTTGTGCAGCCTATCCATCTTTCGAACCGTGCGACCTGTACCAGGTAAAATTCAAATCGCATTTTAATCCTGTTATGTTTCACATGCACCTTGTTATAGCTTGTCCTCCAGAGATTATTTTTGTATAGGCGCTTGTAGACAAAACTTTAGAAGGCCAATTTCCTTAACCGAACTTCAACTGAACCCAGCTAATAATAATCTGCGTATCAAAAAGTATTTATTCAGTACAGAGTCATCAAGTACATTCTGATTAAGTAATTACTGACGTGCATGACTCACAAACACACATGGACATGCGCATATGATGGCGTACGCAGAAACTAGCCTTCTCATTCATTTGAGCAAATGTGAATTAGGATATAGCTGTTCGTTCTTTTTCCATTGTTCGTCGGTTTGGATCGCTTTTATGCATGCTTCTAAACAGAACCCCTGTCATCTGCCAAAACAAAACAAACACACAGATAGTCTCATTTTCAACACCTTTCTTCATATTATTGTATTGCACAAGATATGCAAGCTTCAAGAAAGCTTATGAAATGTTTATGGCAGAGTCCTCATAAATTTTGGTTTTATCAACAATCGAAGAAATAAATGCCATCTTGTGTGTGACGGGCTGGTGTACGACCCACTCTTTGAAAGTTCCCATTTAGTTGGACTATATGCTTTTCTTCTTTCTATTAGTGTATCAATTCTTGTGCTTCAGTTGCAGAAATCTAACTGTTTTTCTCTTCCTTCATATTTTGTTAATTTGTGGTTTCTCTTCAGACAATAATGTGAATTCAGTGGCAATGCTTTTTATTTTCAGTTGGAAGTTTACTTATTTCTCTTACATTAATCTGTATTTGGAATTAAACAACATGATGTTGTACATTATTCTGTGATGACAAATCTGAAGTATTAGTAACCTAACAACGACACTACAAATGCCTTTTCGTTGTGTGGAAGTGCTTTTGGCGCTATCAAATGCACTCCCAAACACATTTAATGTGGAATCAAAGTGAAGGCTGCCCTAAATCAAAGGGCGTTTTAGTCTTTTATCTCTAAGGTTCGTATTTTAATATTTAGGGCTTTAGTCTTTGGATTTCCTACTTTTATAAGGATTAAGATTCTTTCCAGTTTGATTAGGATTAGAACTAGTTTCCTATTCTATTTTGGATTAGGATTTCTTTCCTAAAATAAGTTTACTTTCCTGTGTTCATTAGGTTTAAGGCTTTATGGATATGCCTTTGTAATTCAGATTAACAAACAATGAAGAGTTTGTGAATAGAAAAGCTTTGTTGTTTAGAGATTGGAATTCTAATCCTGCGATGGGATTATTTTGGTGAGAGGAGATTCAATCGTGCCTAAAAAGGAGATTCAAATTTTATTTGGAGAGAGGAAGGTTGGCTGCCTCACTGTTTCCATCTCCATTTTGAGTATATTTGGTGTTGTAAATGGGAAGATGAAGATAATGGGATCCTGCCATCTTCGGAAACAAATTGAGAAGATGATGGGAAAACAATGTTAATGGAATAGAATATTTGAACAAATGGAATAGAATATTTAGAAACTTGAAAACAAAGGGTCTAGTTTTCGGGTCCTACCATATCTGGCGATAATGGTAATAATCTGGTGAAAGTAGAGATGCTAGCTTCTTCCTCCCTTCCTCCTTCCCTCTCACTTCACAAAATCAGAAATCAGTGACTGATCTGGGTTTCCTGAAAATTTGTGGCCCCAAAGTAAATGATGTAAAGTCTGCTTAGGTTTATCCGACCAAAATCACTGGAAACAATATCACTGGTTTTTCTCTTTATTCTGAAGTTTATGCTTCTATTGTAATTCCTCTGACCTGTACAGTTAAGTTCTGTTGTAACAGTTCTGGTTCTAACGGCCTTTGATTTTTATATTGACCTCTTCTTTTGAAATTTCAGAGATTTTGATAATTGGCTGTGGAAGGTACATTGAACCTGTAAGTCCTGAACTACAACGCTTCATCCGGTCTACTGGAATGAAACTAGAAGCCATTGACACGGTATAGTTCATTGTAGCTTCTACTTTTCTTTTTGACTTGATTTCTTTCGTGCATGTTATGTTTGCAATGGTGACATAGTGTTTGGATTTATCTGACAAATATCTGCCTATCATAGTTTTGTAAGCAAAGCTGATATCAAAACAGAATTCCTAAAAGGAGGTGATTTTCATACACATTTTTTAGCTTCTCACACACCCCTCTTTATTTCTGATCATCTGATTGAATAAATCAAGAACAACAACAACAACAACAACAACAACAAAGCCTTTTCCCACTAAGTGGGGTCGGCTATATGAATCCTAGAACGCCATTGCGCTCGGTTTTGTGTCATGTCCTCCGTTAGATCCAAGTACTCTAAGTCTTTTCTTAGAGTCTCTTCCAAAGTTTTCCTAGGTCTTCCTCTACCCCTTTGGCCCTGAACCTCTGTCCCGTAGTCACATCTTCGAACCGGAGCGTCAGTCGGCCTTCTTTGCACATGTCCAAATCATCGGAGCCGATTTTCTCTCATCTTTCCTACAATTTCGGCTACTCCTACTTTACCTCGGATATCCTCATTCCCAATCTTATCCTTTCTCGTGTGCCCACACATCCCACGAAGCATCCTCATCTCCGCTACACCCATTTTGTGTACGTGTTGATGCTTCACCGCCCAACATTCTGTGCCATACAACATCGCTGACCTTATTGCCGTCCTATAAAATTTTCCCTTGAGCTTCAGTGGCCTACGACGGTCACACAACACGCCGGATGCACTCTTACACTTCATCCATCCAGCTCGTATTCTATGGTTGAGATCTCCATCTAATTCTCCGTTCTCTTGCAAGATAGATCCTAGATAGCGAAAACGGTCGCTTTTTGTGATCTTCGCTAGATTGCTCCGGTCATTAGTGTGGATAAGTATATAAATGGATAGAGATAGGAAAGCAAACACAAGATGTACGTGGTTCACCCAGATTGGCTACGTCCACGGAATAGAAGAGTTCTCATTAATTGTGAAGGGTTTACACAAGTACATAGGTTCAAGCTCTCCTTTAGTGAGTACAAGTGAATGATTTAGTACAAATGACATTAGGAAATATTGTGGGAGAATGATCTCGTAATCACGAAACTTCTAAGTATCGGAGTGTGGTGTCGTCTTGACTTGCCTTATCTGTCTCATAGGTAGATGTGGCATCTTCTCTGGAAGTACTCTTCCTCCATCCAGGGGTGGTATCTTTAACTGGTGGAGATGCACAAGGTAATGTATCAATTTCACTTGAAGCTTACTTGTAGTCTCAGGCTTGGTCAAGCGCGATACAAACCATGTAGTAGGAGTCCCCCAAGTCGCCGAGCTAGGGGGTCTGCTGAAAGAGGTGACAGACAAGGTAAGCAATCAGAGCTCCGACTGATTGTTCACCTTCTCCCCATCTTGCAGCAGCATGAAGGATAAAGAGAAGAAAAATGAGAAGAGATGATATGAGATACTTTTGCTTTTGAAGAAGTAACTTTCCACAGGCTTATTCTTGAACTGAGCTGGAGGGTTTTCTGGTTTCCTCCAGAGTATAAGGCCGACTGAAGAATTTGAGGGTCAAAACAAGTCCATCAAATCTAGAGTACGTTCCACCCTGCTGATATGGGATACTTTTGCTTTTGACAGAGTAATGGGTGTATCGGCACGTGTGCTGTTACGCTTGTCTCCACCTGCTTCCTTGTATCCTTCGCACTTGCCCTATCTGTTCCTCAAGCAGATGCGGAATCTTCCCTGGAAACATAAGATGTTGAAGATGAGTACTCGAGAGCAATGCCAGGTAAGTAATCAGGTAAGGGGTTCCAGGCAGTCAGTTCCTGGCTGGAAGCTTGATCCAAGTGCTGACTGATTGCTCTCTTTCTCCTTGTCTTGCAGGTAAAAACAAGGCCAAAGGAAAAGACAGGGAAAAAGCATGATATGGGATACTCTTGCTTTTAACCCTGATGATATGAGATATTCTTGCTCTAGTATAGCTTGTTTGCAGAGGTATTATCGGGGGGAAAGAAAGCTGAATATTTCGAAAGGCTTCGTTGGGAGTGCCCTCTCAGATATGATGAAGGGTTGAGCATTTTTGCAGGTCTACCTGTCCGTTGGGGATGGAGGTCGACATATATAGGAGTCTCCCTAACAACAAGTAGTAATGCTATTCCTTTACCCTGCTTGGTCATAGCACGGTAGTGGGAGCTGCCAGTTTCACATGTTTTAACTCTGTCAGAGCACTTTGAAAAAGTGGTCTGTGGTATCTGGCTCTCGAGATTCGGAGAACGATGCCTCTTCGATTTTTGAGAAAGCAATCATGCTGGGGGTCTGGCTCTCGAGATTCGTAGAGCAGTGTCTCTTCGATTTTTGAGGAAGTAATCATGTTGGGAGTCTGGCTCTCGAGATTCGGAGGGCGGTGCCTCTTCGATTTTGGATCAAGCAATCCTGTTGGGAGTGTTGTCTCGAATGTGAGTAAAGGTTGGACATGTTTGCTAGTCTACCTTGCCACGAAGCACAAAGGTTGACACACAGAGACTTTCCAATTATCCAGCAATGGTACTGTTCCTTTACCCTCTCTTCGCTTTTGAGAAAGTAGTCATGTTGGGAGTCTGGCTCTCGAGATTCGGAGGACGGTGCCTCTTCGATTTTGGAGCAAGCAATCTTGTTGGGAGTGTTTTCTCGAAAGTGAGTAAAGGTTGGGCATGTTTGCTAGTCTACCTTGCCACGAAGCACAGAGGTTGACACACAGGGACTTTCCAATTATCCAGCAGTGGTACTGTTCCTTTACCCTTGTGGGTAATAATATGGTAGCTAGACCTTCAAAATTTATGTGTTTAAACTTTGTTAGTGCTGTTTCTTTGCTATTCTTTTACCTTTCTTGGTCAGAGCGATGTAGTGGGAGCTGCAAGCTTCACGTGCTTAACTTTGGCAGAGAACTTTGGCAAAGTTATCTGTGGTACCCATGAGCTATTGTTGCGTGTGGGAAGTGGGTGATTGAACAGTAAGATTCATGTGCTTTCTACTTCACCAGAAGTCTTCGACAGAATGCCCATAATTTCTGCAAAGCTGAGTGTGCGTGTGACAGGTGCTGACAAGGCTAGAAAAGTAGGTGCCTCTTCGATTTCTGAGATCGGCCCTCGTGGTCTCTGAGCAGCCCAGCTTTTGAGAAAGCGAGCGCCTCTTCGATTGATTCGGAGAACGATGCCTCATCGATTTTTGAGAAAGCAATCATGCTGGGGGTCTGGCTCTCGAAGATTCGGGGAGCAGTGTCTCTTCGATTTTTGAGAAAGTAATCACGTTGGGAGTCTGGCTCTCGAGATTCGGAGGGCGGTGCCTCTTCGATTTTGGAGCAAGCAATCTTGTTGGGAGTGTTTTCTCGAATGTGAGTAAAGGTTGGGCATGTTTGCTAGTCTACCTTGCCACGAAGCACAGAGGTTGACACACAGGGACTTTCCAATTATCCAGCAATGGTACTGTTCCTTTACCCTCTCTTCGATTTTTAAGAAAGTAGTCATGTTGGGAGTCTGGCTCTCGAGATTCGGAGGACGGTGCCTCTTCGATTTTGGAGCAAGCAATTTTATTGGGAGTGTTTTCTCGAATGTGAGTAAAGGTTGGGCATGTTTGCTAGTCTACCTTGCCACGAAGCACAGAGGTTGACACACAGGAACTTTCCAATTATCCAGCAGTGGTACTGTTCCTTTACCCTTGTGGGTAATAATATGGTAGCTAGACCTTCAAAATTTATGGGTCTAAACTTTGTTAGTGCTGTTTCTTTGCTATTCTTTTACCCTTCTTGGTCAGAGCGATGTAGTGGGAGTTGCAGGCTTCACGTGCTCAACTTTGGCAGAGAACTTTGGCAAAGTTATCTGTGGTACCCATGAGCTATTGTTGCGTGTGGGAAGTGGGTGATTGAACAGTAAGATTCATGTGTTTTCTACTTCCCCAGAAGTCTTCGACAGAATGCCCATAATTTCTGCAAAGCTGAGTGTGCGTGTGACGGGTGCTGACAAGGCTGGAAAAGTAGGTGCCTCTTCGATTTCTGAGATCGGCCCTCGTGGTCTCTGGGGAGCCCAGCTTTTGAGAAAGCGAGCGCCTCTTCGATTTCTGAGATCGGCCTTCGTGGTCTTTGAGCAGCCCAACTTTTGAGAAAGCAAACGCCTCTTCGATTTCTGAGATCAACCCTCGTGATCTCTAAGCAGCCCAGCTTTTGAGAAAGCAAACGCCTCTTCGATTTCTGAGCAGGCGCCTCTTCGATTTCCGAAGCTCCGTCGAGTGCAGATTTTTATAGAGGCTGACATTAAGTTCCAAAGCACACTTGAATCTCCACCAGTAGAAGCTTCATTCTTGCACTTCTAAGATCTTGATTTGTCCGACCTCTTCTCTCTTCAACACCTTTGAAAATGTCTGGCCCCTCCGACCGTCGTTTTGACTTGAACCTTGTTGAAGAGGCAGCCCCGCCTTCTCCAGACAACATATGGCGCCCATCCTTCGTCTCCCCTACTGGTCCTCTTACCGTTGGGGATTCCGTGATGAAGAATGATATGACCGCTGCGGTGGTGGCCAGGAACCTTCTCACTCCCAAAGATAACAGACTACTTTCCAAACGGTCTGATGAGTTAGCTGTTAAGGATTCGCTGGCTCTCAGTGTTCAGTGTGCAGGTTCTGTGTCTAATATGGCCCAACGCCTATTTGCTCGAACCCGCCAAGTTGAATCCTTGGCGGCTGAAGTGATGAGTCTCAAACAGGAGATTAGAGGGCTCAAGCATGAGAATAAACAGTTGCACCGGCTCGCACATGACTATGCTACAAACATGAAGATGAAGCTTGACCAGATGAAGGAAACTGATGGTCAGGTTTTACTTGATCATCAGAGATTTGTGGGTTTGTTCCAAAGGCATTTATTGCCTTCGTCTTCTGGGGCTGTACCGCGTAATGAAGCTCCGAATGATCAACCTCTGATGCCTCATCCTTCTAGGGTTCTGTCCAGTACTGAGGCTCCAAATGATCCCCCTCCGGTGCCTTCTCTTTCTGGGGCTCTACCGACTGCTGAGACTTCTCCTAAGCAACCTTTGTGAAGGCTCCGTCTTGTGTGTTTATTTTGACTCATGTATATGTACATATTTGTAGCTGATCGGGGATATCAATAAATAAGCTTTCCTTCATTTCAACGTATTGTGTTAAATACATCAAAGCCTTCTTCGCTAAGTTCTTTGAATTTTCTTTTGTTGAAGCTTGTATGTTGAAGCTTTCTGAGTGGAGCATGTAGATTGGGGTAGTGTTCCCTTAATTTCCCGAGTGAGGAAAACTTCTCGATTGGAGACTTGGAAAATCCAAGTCACTGAGTGGGATCGGCTATATGAATCTTAGAACGCCATTGTGCTCGATCCTGTGTCATGTCCTCCGTTAGATCCAAGTACTCTAAGTCTTTTCTTAGAGTCTCTTCCAAAGTTTTCCTAGGTCTTCCTCTACCCCTTCGGCCCTGAACCTCTGTCCCATAGTCGCATCTTCTAATCGGAGCGTCAGTAGGCCTTCTTTGCACATGTCCAAACCACCGTAACCGATTTTCTCTCATCTTTCCTTCAATTTCGGCTACTCCTACTTTACCCCGGATATCCTCATTCCTAATCTTATCCTTTCTCGTGTGCCCACACATCCAACGAAGCATCCTCATCTCCGCTACACCCATTTTGTGTACGTGTTGATGTTTCACCGCCCAACATTCTGTGCCATACAGCATCGCCGGCCTTATTGCAGTCCTATAAAATTTTCCCTTGAGCTTCAATGGCATACGGCGGTCACACAACACACCGGATGCACTCTTCCACTTCATCCATCCAGCTTGTATTCTATGGTTGAGATCTCCATCTAATTCTCCGTTCTTTTGCAAGATAGATCCTAGGTAACGAAAACGGTCGCTTTTTGGTATTTCTTGATCTCCGATCCTCACCCCTAACTCGTTTTGGCCTCCATTTGCACTGAACTTGCACTCCATATATTCTGTCTTTGATCGGCTTAGGCGAAGACCTTTAGATTCCAACACTTCTCTCCAAAGGTTAAGCTTTGCATTTACCCCTTCCTGAGTTTCATCTATCAACACTATATCGTCTGCGAAAAGCATACACCAAGGAATATCATCTTGAATATGTCCTGTTAACTCATCCATTACCAACGCAAAAAGGTAAGGACTTAAGGATGAGCCTTGATGTAATCCTACAGTTATGGGGAAGCTTTCGGTTTGTCCTTCATGAGTTCTTACGGCAGTCTTTGCTCCTTCATACATATCCTTTATAGCTTGGATATATGCTACTCGTACTCCTTTCTTCTCTAAAATCCTCCAAAGAATGTCTCTTGGGACCCTATCATACGCTTTTTCCAAATCTATAAAGACCATGTGTAAATCCTTTTTCCCATCTCTATATCTTTCCATCAATCTTCGTAAGAGATAGATTGCCTCCATGGTTGAGCGTCCTGGCATGAACCCGAATTGGTTGTCCGAAACCCGTGTCTCTTGCCTCAATCTATGCTCAATGACTCTCTCCCAGAGCTTCATTGTATGACTCATTAGCTTAATACCCCTATAGTTCATGCAATTTTGTACGTCGCCCTTGTTCTTGTAGATAGGCACCAAAGTGCTCGTTCGCCACTCATTTGGCATCTTCTTCGTTTTCAAAATCCTATTGAAAAGGTCAGTGAGCCATGTTATACCTGTCTCTCCCAAAAGTTTCCACACTTCGATTGGTATATTGTCTGGGCCTATTGCTTTTTTATGCTTCATCTTCTTCAAAGCTACAACCACTTCTTCCTTCCGGATTCGACGATAAAAAGAGTAGTTTCTACACTCTTCTGAGTTACTCAACTCCCCTAAAGAATCGCTCATTTCATGTCCTTCATTGAAAAGATTATGAAAATAACCTCTCCATCTGTCTTTAACCGCGTTCTCTGTAGCAAGAACCTTTCCATCCTCATCCTTGATGCACCTCACTTGGTTTAGGTCCCTTGTCTTCTTTTCCCTTGCTCTAGATAGTTTATAGATATCCAACTCTCCTTCTTTGGTATCTAGTCGTTTATACATATCGTCGTAAGCCGCTAACTTAGCTTCTCTGACAGCTTTTTTCGCCTCTTGCTTCGCTTTTCTATACTTTTCACCATTTTCATCGGTCCTCTCCTTGTATAAGGCTTTACAACATTCCTTCTTAGCCTTCACCTTTGTTTGTACCTCCTCATTCCACCACCAAGATTCCTTTTGGTGTGGGGCAAAGCCCTTGGACTCTCCTAATACCTCTTTTGCTACTTTTCGGATACAACTAGCCATGGAATCCCACATTTGGCTAGCTTCCCCCTCTCTATCCCACACACATTGGGTGATTACCTTCTCTTTGAAAATGACTTGTTTTTCTTCTTTTAGATTCCACCATCTAGTCCTTGGGCACTTCCAAGTCTTGTTCTTTTGTCTTACTCTTTTGATATGTACATCCATCACCAACAAGCGATGTTGATTAGCCACGCTCTCTCCTGGTATAACTTTGCAATCCTTACAAGTTATACGATCCCCTTTCCTCATTAGAAGAAAATCTATTTGTGTTTTTGACGACCCACTCTTGTAGGTGATCACATGTTCTTCTCTCTTCTTAAAGAATGTGTTGGCTAAGAAGAGATCATATGCCATTGCAAAATCCAAGATAGCTTCCCCATCCTCGTTTCTCTCCCCAAAACCATGGCCACCATGGAAACCTCCATAGTTGCCTGTCTCCCTGCCCACGTGTCCATTTAAATCTCCTCCTATAAATAACTTCTCCGTCTGAGCAATTCCTTGCACCAAGTCTCCAAGATCTTCCCAAAATTTCTCCTTCGAACTCGTATCCAACCCTACTTGAGGTGCGTACGCACTAATCACATTGATAAGTTCTTGTCCTATTACAATCTTGATTGCCATGATTCTATCTCCTACCCTCTTGACATCTACAACATCTTGTACCAAGGTCTTGTCCACGATGATGCCAACACCGTTTCTCGTTCTATTTGTGCCCGAATACCAAAGTTTAAACCCTGAGTTTTCTAGATCCTTTGCCTTACTACCAACCCACTTAGTTTCTTGTAGGCACATAATATTTATCCTTCTCCTCACCATAACTTCCACTACTTCCATAGATTTTCCCGTTAAGGTTCCTATATTCCACGTTCCTAAACGCATTTTGCTCTCTTGAACTCTACCCTTCTGTCCTAGCTTCTTCACCTTCCCCCGTCTAATAGGATCAAAGTACTTCTTTTGTGTGTCCCGGGTAAAGTTGATAGGAGCATATGCTCCCAAACAACTTTGAGTGGAGTCGTTCGAAAAGAAGTTTCTATGGCCCCCTTGCTCATTTAACACTGCATTCGGGTGCCGATGGAGATGCAGCGACCCTTGCTCACTTATCACTGTGCTCAGGCCACACAGCGCGCCACTTACGGGTGACGCCCTAGCTTTAGCGCGATTTTGTTCTGGATTCATTTTCATAAGGATTCGACGTGATCATGGAGTGCCGGCTGTCGACTACCTGACGCCCTCCCCCTCCTCCTTTATCCGGGCTTGGGATCGGCCATGTAAGACATAGGCGGAGTTTGAATAAATCAAGAACAACGGACAAAATTAAACAGGGGTATATGTGAGAGGATAAAAAAGGCATGTGTTTATCATTTCCCTTCCTAAAATACCAAGGATTCGATTTTGAAATTAAGAAAAGTTACTAACGAACAAAATGAACGTTGAGAACTGAAGAGAAGTTGTGTGATTGATTCGGCCATGTCCAACAGCCATACTGGAACTGTTATTAGCAAGAGTAGCAGTGGATCCTTAACCTTGTTGTATAGTAGAGAGCAATTAAATCAACCAAACTTGCAACATTTCCTGAACGAGAATGAACATAAATGGTATTTTTGCCACATTTCTTCTAATTTTGGCACTTCCTCTTCGGATTGGTGCCTGTATACGAATGCATTTTGTTTGTAGTACTGGAAAACCCGCAAAACTTGATAATAATGGTTGGTTCTGCTACAGAGCTAATAATATGGTCTTGTTTTGTTTCAGAAAAATGCTGTATCGACCTACAACATACTCAATGAGGAAGGGAGGATTGTGGCTGCCGCACTTTTACCATACGGGATTTCCTCATGATCTGTAGACCGACTGCAGGATGCTTGCTTTCTGCATATTTTTCCTAACAATCTCGACTACAATAACTAGCTACCTGGTCATCAGCTTATTAGTATAATCTCAACTACAATAACTGCAGGATTGCGGCTGCTGCACTTTTACCATACGGGAACTGTTATTAGCACTCCAAAAATTTCATTCTATTCTCTACAAGTGTAGTTTTCTTTCTAATTATAAAAGGTTTGGAGCGTAAAAATGAGATTTTTGGAGTGTCAATAACAATTCCTTTCATAGAAATGTATACATTGAGGGAAAAAATGAGGACCACAAGTGCCAATAACAACACTGTATTATATATATATTACACGTTAGACACAATGTTGACATTCATGAGGTTAAGTGAGACATTTTGAGTAGGGGTGGGCGATGTTTGGTTTGGTACGGTTTTGAGTGAAACCGAAACTGAATTTTTTTGCGGTTTGGTTTGGTGCGGTTTTGAAGATGTTTGGTTTGGTACGGTTTTGAGTGAAACCGAAACTGAATTTTTTTGCGGTTTGGTTTGGTGCGGTTTTGAAGCCAAAACCGAAATGAAACCAAACCGTTTGGTTTGGTTCGGTGTGGTTTCAAACAGTTTCGGTTTGATTTTTAAGAAAAAAATGTACAATTTGCAATTTAACATATTAATAAGCATTTCCCAGGAGCAATCGGAAAAAAACATTTGTTATATAAACAATTAGCATGTTGTATGCAGTTGTAATGTTAAAACATGTTTGTGCAACAAAAGGATGTCCCGTACAAGGTATAACATAATACAAATTGAATAACTTTGAATTCATTAAATGTGAGCGAAACTTTCATATTATAATATGTGATATCATGCTTCAAATGAGTGGACTTCATTATATCATTGTTCGACTCTTGATAACAAGATTAGTCTACCATTGTACATATGTGTGTGTGATGATATAAAATAACAAAGGTCCTTCAAGTTAATGAACGAAAAAAAGTGATGAATGATGATATTCTAGTGTGGTTGAGTCCATACAAAGTGCATGGATTCTAACAAACAACCAATTAAAACATGAAATTTATATATGGATATTTAATTAAATGTTTATTAATATTTGCGGTGCAGTTCGGTTTCGGTGGGGTTTTCAAAAGTCAAAACCGAAACCAAACCGTTTTCTATGTTGCGGTTCGGTTTCAAAACCAAAACCATTCCAAAATCGCAAAACCAAACCGTTCGGTGCGGTTCGATTTGGTTCGTGTTTCGGTTTCGATTTTCGGTTCTAAGTGCCCACCCTTAATTTTGAGTTTCAAGAGGCAAATTAAGAATGAAATTGAGTTTCAAGGAGTGTTAAGAGTAAATAAGCTGATTTCAAATACGACACTTCACATAACTCGAATTTTACACACGATGAGAGCATACAAACTAATAAGATAAATGTATTTGTATTGGATCAAACCACTAGATAGGAGCATCTCTAATGAAGTAGGCAAATGAGTTCTGCATTTGATGAGCCATGTAAGCAAAATCAAGCTCCGTTGTAGTAAGCAGATGAGTAGCTAAACTTTGCATGCTTTCCTTAAATATACAACATTGCCTACTTCAAGGTGTGTTGATAAATTGGACGCCGCTTATCTATTTCTATCGATCCATCTTCTCTTCCTTCCGCATCCCTTTTTTTCGAGATATCTTTCAGTGTGCCTAGAACACAAGTACATACGGCATATGTCATTATACAATACGTCGGAACTTTTTTCAATTAATTGTATTATGAAATTTGATGTATTCGATCGTGTTCCCAATATATTGAAAAATCTCTCTTGTTTCTCCTCAAGGTAAGAATTTGTTCTGGCCCTTCTGGGCATCGTTCGTTGCATCTAGTTTGTTCTGGGGAGTCTTGTTCTATTTAAACTGGATCATTGGGAACCTCACGCATAAGCTAGGGTTAAAGGCCTTGCAAGCAACCCTAGCATCATATCATGATTTTTAATAATATTTATTTTTGTTAGCATCCTTCTAACTTTTGGAAGAAAACTGCTTTGAATATGATCATGTGTTTCTTCTATGTTTTCAGATTTTGCTAGCCAAGACCTATACAAAAAAAAAAAAAAAAAAAAATCAAACAGTTATCAATTTAAACTGAATGAAAATATAATATATTGAGGCATCAACAAAGTGGCACGGTAGTTGCCAAAATTTGGAGAAAAGAATTATGTGAGCTATCATATAGGTGAAAAATGTGGGGAAAGATAACAATGACAAAAAAGATAAAAAAAATATCGAACATGAATGAAAATAATAAAATAAATTTTTGCCTACTTGGTTTGCTTATTAGATTAGAGTGACACATTTTTTTTCATTCGGTAATTCAGTAGGAGAAATGTTAAGGAGATTCTTTTAAAAGTGAGATTCTCTGTTTTCTCATATTTTTTACACAATGTTTTATAATGCTGACACGAGAATTGATATTAAACTGTGAAATGACAGAGAGTCTATAGAGAGTCACAATTTAAAAAGTCTCATTAACATGATCAATGCTATCCTTACTATATATTTGTATCATATTTCTAATGAAGGTAAGATTCACCAATACACATGAGCTCATTTCTATTAGAGAAATAATACAAATATATTGTAAGAGACATTTTTTTCCTAATATTTCTTAATTAAGTAAGCAATTTGCCGCATCAACCCTTTTAAAAATAATTACTCTTTTACCTATTGTATTTGCCTACTCCATTCACAGTAGAAAATATCGATAATATCGGCGAAATATCGCCGATATTATCGTTTTTTTGGGACCCCGATATTTTAGTAACTATCCAACTTGTTTTCGGCAGAATATCGCGATATTATCGATAATATCGATAATATCGCGATATTTTCGAAACTATCGCGATATTTGGTATGGACTCATCGGAGAACACGGCCGGAGCAAATAATCTGAAACCCTAAATCCCCAAATGCTAAATCAAAGCAAATGAACTGAATCTACAATACAGGATTCCGAGAAGAACGATTTCAGTACAAAAATCAACATGTTTACAAGCCGAGAAGAACGATTTCAGTACAAAATTCAAAGCAAATGAACCGATTCCCTAAATCCCCAAATTCGGATTCAAAGCAACTGAACTGAATCCCTAATTCTTAAATCCCTAAAATCTATTTCAGTACAAAAATCAAGCAACATGCAGATAAATCGCAATCTGTACAAAAATAGAAACCCTAATTCCTAAATCCCTAAAATCAATTTCAGTACAACAAAGGTGCAACATGCAGAAAAATTGAAATCTGTACAAAAATTTAAAGTAATAGAGGGGAAGAAGAGAAGTAGGAGCCTGGAACATCGTCTTCCTCACGAATCCAAGACGGCTGGGACAAGTTCGTGCTCCTCAGTGGTGTCGACGGCTTGGACTACGGAGACAGAGGGAGACACGGAGACACGGAGACACGGACGGTTATGGAGTGGTGTCGACGGCTGGGTTTAGGTCGGGTGAGATGGGAGGAGCAGAGGGAGACAGGGAGACACGGAGACACGGACGAGGAGGATCGAGATTCGAGAGATGATGTCTCTGTGTGTGTGTGGAAGAACTGGAGAAGGGGGAAGGGAGGGAGAAGACTGAGAACTTCTCGGTGAGAATGAAGGCTCAGACCGACCTTAGAGAGAGAAGAGAGAAGAGAGAGACTGAGAGGATTCGAGAATATGGTAGTGGAGTGGGAAATGAAAGATCGAGAGAGAGACCTCCGTGTGTGGTGTACGTGTGTGGTGTGCGTGTGTGGTGTGGTGGGGGGGGTCTCGAAGTGTGTGTGTGGTGGAGTGTGAGTTCTTCAGTCTTTTTGACTGTCTGAGTGATGATGTCTAAGAAAAAAAAGCATCCAATGCTCCAAATTATTCAAAACCAAATCATTCCAAACCTATGTCTACCTCTCTGATCCAATGATCCAAAGAACTTTTTGCAATTTCAGAACATGCACAACAAATACTACTGCTTTAATAATGAAAGCGTGTGACAGTCTTTCACATGCAAAACAGTGTCAATGTCTGTTATATACTTACATTCTTTCATCATCAGAGGCATTCACCGAATTTTAACTTACATTCTTCTTCCCATACCATTTTCAAAACCATTCCAGATCCTTTCCAAAGCCAAGCAACACAAAGGCTTCCATATTTAAGGTAAGTTTACAAACTTAAATTTATATTATTGTAATTTATACAAAAACAAATAAATTTGTGTGCACTCGTATGTTAATTTTTTTAAGTAATTACTTGCATGTTAATTATGTTAATTTTTGTAAGTAATTAAGTAATGTTAATATTAATTGTTTTAAGTAATTAAGTAATGTTGTATAATTATTCCCTAGGATAATTTTAATATGTTTAATGTTATTTATTATTTTATTTTCCTTACCATTTTCAAAGTCATTCCAGATCCATTCCAAAGCTTGAACACAAAGGCTTCAATATTTAAGGTAAGTTTACAAACTTAAATTTATATTATTGTAATTTATACAACAACAAATAAATTTGTGTGGACTCGTATGTGAATCTTTTTAAGTAATTAATACTTGCATGTTAATTTTTGTAAGCAATTAAGTAATGTTAATATTAATTGTTTTAAGTAATTAAGTAATGTTGTATAATTATTCCCTAGGATAATTTTAATATGTTTAATATTATTTATTATTTTATTTCTCTTACCATCTTCATTATCAAATTGGATTATTATTCATTAATATTAGGTTTTTTTATTATCAAATTGGATTATTATTCTTTAATATTAGATTTTTTTATTATCAAATTGGATTATTATTCTTTTATATTAGGTTTTATTATTATCAAATTGGATTATTATTCTTTTATATTAGGAATGTTTTTTATCAAATTGGTGGATTATTCATTAAATTTGATTATTATCAAAATGGATTATTATTCATCACCATGTTTTATATTAGGATAATTTTTTTATCAAATTGGTGGATTATTCATTAAATTGGATTATTATCAAATTGGATTATTATTCATCACCATGTTTTATATTAGGATAATTTTTTTATCAAATTGGTGGATTATTCATTAAATTGGATTATTATTATCAAATTGGATTATTATTCATCACCATGTTTTAATTTAGGATAATTTTTTTTATCAAATTGGTGGATTATTCATTAAATTGGATTATTATCAAATTGGATTATTATTCATCACCATGTTTTAATTTAGGATAATTTTTTTTATCAAATTGGTGGATTATTCATTAAATTGGATTATTATCAAATTGGATTATTATTATCAAATTGGATTATTATTCATCACCATGTTTTATATTAGGATTTTTTTTTATCAAATTAGATTATTATTCATTAAATTGAATTATTATCAAATTGGATTATTATTCATTAGTATTAGGTTTTATTATTCCATATTATTTGTATAATTACTTAACTTTTTACAATCATTTTCTTTACTTTGTATTTAATTCTTCTGTAGAATAACTTTATTATTTAGGTTCTCTTATTTTTATCAAAAAATAATTGTCTAATTTTAATGAAAAATAAATATAGGTACATTTAAGATGTCAAGTAAACGTGATCCAGCTTGGGAACATGGAGACCCAATAGACGGAAACAAACATGGCACAATTTGCAAATATTGTGGTCGGGTAATGAAGAGTGGCGGAGTGACACGACTGAAGTATCATCTTAGTGGATTAGATCCATCAAAAAATGTCCAACGATGCGATAATGTCCCCCCAGAAGTGAAGGCATTCATCAGCACATTATTAAAAAATAAAAAACAGCAGAAGGAAAAGATGACACAAGGAATGGAAAATATTCGAGCTGAGCTACGGGGAGAAGTCTATGGCCAAGCGGTTGACAGTGATGATGATGACGATGAGGACGAATGTGATGATGACATGGGACCTGAAGAACGACGCAGTTTGAAACAAGCATTACGTGCCTCCAAACAGTCAGCATGGGAAATAGAACACCTTCATAAAATTCCTAATAGGGGACAAGGTTCCGGGACAAGTGGTGGTGCACAAATGAGACGGTGAGGCAGTCTTAGAGAATCACAACCAACACCACCAATAGCCCCAAGTTTATATAAGTCATCCAACGCACGTCAAAAGAGTGTTTGGAGTTATTTCAAGGGAGGTAATGTGAAGGAGGGAATGAGGCGTCTAATTAGCAAGTTCTTTATCTATGAAAATGTCCCTGCTGCGAAGGCTTCATCACATCATTTAAAAAATATGGTAGTGGGATGTCAACATGCCGGTGTTGGAGTACAACCTCCCACTCCCTATGAGATAAGAAACAAATATTTGGATATGGAGTATAAAGACATTGGTGAGTATGTTAACAAGTTGAGGTCAAAGTGGGAAACTAATGGTTGCACAATCATGTGTGACGGATGGACCGGCCCGACCAGATTATCTATCATCAACTTCATGGTATATTCCAAGGGCAAGACAATTTTTTTGAAGTCTGTTGATACTTCAGACCATATAAAGAATTACAAATATATTTACAAATTATTGAGGGATGTAATCATGGAGGTGGGAGAGCATAATGTTGTCCAAGTCGTGACCGACAACGGTTCTGCATTTGTCAAAGCTGGAAAAAAGTTAATGAAGCATCATAATGTGTTTTGGACATCATGTGCAGCACATTGTATTGATCTTATGTTTGAGGCAATGGGGAAGAGAGAGAATGTTGCTACTGTGGTCAAAAGAGCTAGAACGATCACTAATTATATTTACAATCACGGTTGGTTGTTGGCAAAGATGCGTGAATTTTGCAGAGGAGAAATTATTCGTCCAGCTACCACTCGATTCGCCACCAACTATATTGCATTAAACAGCCTACTCAAGAAGAAAGCAGGGTTGAAGCAACTATTCACCAGTGATGATTGGGCCAACCACAATTTTAGCCGCTCAAATACAGGTCGTTTGGTGGAAAGTATAGTGCTTGATCATGCTTTTTGGAGTCAAACAGAACATGTGTGTCAAGTGTTTGAACCTCTTTACAAAGTTTTACGGATCGTTGACACAGAAGTGTATCCTACTATGGGGGCTGTATATGAGTTGATGCGTGTAGTGAAGGATGAATTGGAAAGAAAACATGGTGCAAGGTGGGTCGTAAAAATAATTGAAGACCGATGGTATAAAACATTATACCACGATTTGCATGCAGCAGGTATAAATTATGTCATAATTTGCAATTCATTTCTTTAGTTGCATAAGTATTATTTATCTTATTAGAGTATGTGTTTCTTTGAACAACATATTATTTGAATCCCCGATACCAATACAGACCCGGTGTTGGAGATGATGGTACCCTTATACGTGCTGTACATAATGTATACTCTAAATTAGACCCTGCATCACCAGCAGTTGGCCAATTTGGAAATGAGGTACACAATTACTTAAATTATAATAATTACTTTGTTGGATTAAACTAACACAATTTATTGTATTCAACTAACATGGTTTAAAGATGCAAGAAGAACATTTGGAGAACCAACATCAGTTGCTGCTCGAACAAATATGTCTCCTAGTGAGTATAAACATATTTCACTATAAGTTTATAATAGAATTTGTTGGAGTTATTAGGCTTATCAACATTATTTTTCATTGTAGCTGAATGGTGGATCATGTATGGGACCGATGCACCAACAGTGAGAAAGTTAGCAATAAAAGTATTATCACAAACAGCTTCCTCATCAGCTTGTGAAAGAAATTGGAGCACATTTGCACTCATCCATACAAAGCAAAGAAATAAGTTGGCTCATAGTAGCTTGGAAAAATTAGTTTATTGCTACTACAACATGAAGCTTCAAATTCGAGATAAGGAAGCAGAAATCGATCATGTCGACCGTGGTGACCCACTAGATGTGTTTGATATTGTTGGTGAAGATGATGATACGGAGGGTAACCAACTTTTTCAATGGATTAGACCTCTTCATTTAGATGATGATGAAGGCAACCCAGCACCCAGAGTTGCTGAAGAAGCACGTAATGAAGGGATAAATGTAGAAAGAGTATTAGAGGAGGAGGTGGGATCTAACAGCGCTGACTCTTTCGAAGAACTTTTGCACCCAAGGCCAAGCAACACTGGAATTCCACCTTTTTCCAATCCTACACAACCACAACATCGTGCTGATACTAATGATAGCTCTAGTACAAGATCATGAGACTCACCTACCACCGGAGGTGGGAATGATGAAGGACATAGTGGAGCTGGAGGTAGTGGAGCTGGAGGTAGTGGTGGTGGATATGGAAACTATTATGGACCACCACCTCCCGGATATATGAGCCCCTTCACTGGTGAGGCAAACTTCACGCATGCAACACAAGATGATGACCATGGCAGTAGGCGGGCAGGACCAGGAATTGGTGCCATAGGGAAGGACTATACTCGCAGAGAAAGAGGCAAAAGGATTTTGTCAAGTCAAGAAGATGACTCGTTATCTAGAACTTCAGACTCTTTTGGATTGGGAAGTAGTAACTATGGTTATACTTATAACCAACCATTTCCCTACCCTTCACATCCCATTCCTGTTGGGATGGAATCGAGCGACTCATGGAATCAATCCCAGCCTCAATCTTCAAATGATTTTTCTTATGGACAACCTCAACCAATCTCGGATCCATATGGGTGGCATATTAACAATTACATGCAAAACTATTTTGGGGATTTATCATTTGATAACTACTCTTCACAATACACTCATTCTACACATAGAGATGATGAAGATAGTGACAAATTTGAACCTCATAGGAACTCTATGTGGTACTAAAGTGTAAAATATTGTACTAATTCATTATATATAAATGATTATGGTGTGTTTAGACTTCTTTCATTAATTACTACATATTTTCTACACTCATAATGTTTGTCAGATCGCTATATAATCAACTTGATAATGTTAAATCCATCATGCAATGCATTTCCTTCCAATTTGTTGTGATAAACTAATAGATAATTGACTAAATAAACATCCTACAAAGTTTCAATACAAATTTCCAAGTTTTTCTTACAATTTCCGTGGTTTCCATGTAATTTTTATCGATATCGATATTTTACTGATATTTCCATCGATATTTCCGTGTTTTCAAACTACCGATATTTCCGATATCACCGATATTTTCTTCCTTGACTCCATTAGAGATTTGAGATAATTTAATAATTTACATTGGAGATAAAAAGGAACAAAAATTAGAAACCACATGTACTTTTTTTACCTTCCCAAAGACAAAAAGCAGAAATGAAGACATAATTTGACGGGAAAGTTTAGAATATTGAGAACAAATCATATGCCGCCACGTAAAAGGTGATGTTTACTACACTCCCACCGGTGCTCTGCTGCTCATCTTCTTAAACAAATGGACTTGCTGCTCATCACTTGATCTGTATTTGCTTCAATGAACAAAGAAGAAGTGTCTCGCATGGTAAGCTCTCTCTTCATCAAAACATAATTTTTTCCATCCATTCGTATTTTTTTCTTTTTACATGCTACATTTTTATTGTTTTTTTATTATTATTTTTAATTTGTCAGATCATTGATTAATCATAATTAATCATGTCCCTTGATGCTCTTTGGCTAATGCTATTTAGTATTTACAATGGGAAGAAATTAAATTCATAAACTCTGAAAAATGTTAATGATTTTCCTACAATTCTTGTTTTAATTGACTTATAGAAAGCTTGCATGCACCATTCTTATTTTTCAAATAAAATTAAAACTAAAAGAAGGAAGAAAATTCTGTTTCTCTGAAGGCCTTTAATTATTTATTTATTTGATGTTCAATTAGTTTTCTTCTTTTGTGTTATTACAAGATCAACAGTTTTTGTATCGAAAAAAAGGCATATACTTTTGAAGAGCTTTCTGAATATGATAATATGGTTTTGTGGGGGAAATGCTTGGATCGGTCGTGTCCATTCATGCTTGCAAGTCCCACAAAACATGGACGATCCTGTGCATGACAGATCCTAGCACCCTCTAAGATTTAGTGCATGTGTAGTCGCAGTTTGACTAAATAATATCCCTTCAGTTTCTGTGCTTTGATCAGCAATGCTTGGTATTCTCCTATGAATGGAATGGCTTTTGTTACGTTGAACATCCCGAATATAGTGTGATAATTGTAGTTTGTTTAGCTAATTACTGATCACGGTGTTCAAATCAAAGCGTGAAGGCACAGATCCTTCATCTGAGAATGCGGAGGGGCACCCTGAAGGTTTGCAGTTGGAGATAATGAATCAGAACCATGAAAATCCAGAGCCTCTGATGGAGAAAACAACCAAAACTTGTTCAAGGAAGAAAACAAAGTACAATTGTACTGTTGTTAGGCGATCCTTGCGTTTCCAAAATGGTATTCTGCCTGCTGGAAACGAGAATACAGAACTTGTGCTTGAAGATACAACCGCTGGCGAAAGTGGAAGTGCAGAAGAACAACCTGCCCATAAAATGCACGGGTCAACCTCAGGCGACAAAAGCTTGGAAGAAAAAGTTGACTATATTATGCAACTTTTGGAAGCGAGGAACTCAAAGGTAATCAATCTATTCACAGTTCACCCCTCCATGGAGATAATTAGCATTTTTGTGTTTAGTTATATCTATTTAGCTGTATTACTTCATTGTAGCCCTTTTAGTTCTCTTATCGGTGTTGCAAAATTAGGCACGGGGTAAACACTCATCCTTCTGTGAAAGCCCAGAGTCGATGTACAAAAGCTCATATGCAGATTCCCAAAAGGTTATTCTCATAAATATATTTACTATCTTCCTTTTGTTTGTGGAATCTGCAACGATTATATCCTTTCCTTTTATTTGCAGATTGAGGCTTTAGCAAACGAAAACCATAAGCTGTCAATGAAGTTGGAAATTGCTCTTGCCAAACTTGAGGCAGTACGTCAATTATTTTTGCGACGTTGACTTATATCAATGAGAATACGTTTGCTATGTTCTTTGCATTTTTGGCTTGAGAAGTGGAGTGATCTGACATATTGCATGCTTTGGTTGGTTGTAGTACGAGAGCAGGACTCATGCATTTTCTGAAATGGCGGAGAAACTGAAGGATGTGATTGTAGTTTCAAATTTGTCAAAAGTTACAGAAACTGCAGTTAATCTGTCATCTCAGACGGCACATGGAGCTCTTGTGCCACAGGAGGAGTTTCTTTCGCATTTCCTTAACCGGAAAAGGCCGAATGCTCAGTCACCCAAAGCTGCAGCAAAGAGAAAGAAACAAGAGAAGAAAGCAAATCGAAGGTACTGTTGAAGTTCACCAGTTAATCTGAACTAGTTTTGCCAGTCTTTTGTATAAAGGGGAAACATGTTGGAAATTGGAACTTCGCTTTATTATGTTAGACTTATGTGTATGTTTAGCTTCTGCATAACAGACTTCAATGTCAATGTGTGTTCTGTTGATTCGTAGCCTGACTATGTAAAATGTTTAGATATTCCTCATGTAATCACATATTGTTTCGTAGTTTCTCCAGCGATCGCTATTGTATGATTCTCGATGCTAAGTATGCAACAAAAGAAGCAATTTATCTGTGATTTGGTAGAAGTCGGCAACACATGAGGCAATTTTCCTCTCCTTCCTAATAATATATCTCCTTTTTCTTCAACCTATTCTGCAAGCTGGACTTTGTTGATTTAATTTAGACCTTCATTGTATGCTGGCATTCTTACTATAATCTGTCGAGTATTGCTAGATGTTGAGTATCCTGTGTTTTCTTCTACACGCTGAGAGTCCTACTGAAGTTTGCCAGTTACTCGGCGTTCATCATGTTGGTTTGAAGCAGACCGTGGTTTTATGTAACGTTTAGATGTTCCTGAGATCACCTATATTTAGTAATTCCATACGTTGTTAGTAGCTAGATTTCTTCTACTAAGTTGTCACTCATCAAACTGAATATATTATGTGATAAACAAAAGCTGTTACAAGTTAATCCAATCCGGAATGAAACTCATTGCGAAACCAGCATTCGGTGTTGTAAATTTGCTTTCATGAGTTCCTGAATTTAGGGTTCAAACTGTGGGTTGGTGGACCTGAATGATGATGGATTTCTTTAGGCGCCTGTGGAAAATGTGGGTGAAATTCAAATAGTGACACAAATTATAAAACAAAGTAAAAGTAATGTTTAATTTGATTGCCAATGTAACACCAAAATCCAGAATCTACGTAGGATAAAACTTCCGCTCCCTATAAACATTTTTTTAAATTAATAACTTTTCCATCATCTGATATGTACCTGTAAAATTTTGGATTTTGCAGCAGAATTTTTTGTTCTTTATTTCAAGAGTTCACATCAAATTAAACCAATAAAACATGCCACACTTTTTAATTTAAAAGAGAATAAAAATTGCGTGTTGATAATTACAAGGCGGTCGAGTTTCTCTTTTTTGATTGCAGAAATTAAAAATATAAGTAATATTGTCTGGCATGTTCAAAGCATTGAAGCCCCCAGCAAGAAGAAGACAAAGCCAGATATACAAATTTGGAGCAACATGCTGAACCATTTCTCACATTGGTCATATAATATTTTAGAAAGACAGGTCAACCTAATCACACCGATACTGATATTGTCTCATAATTTGCATTTTACCACCAATGCAATTAGGAAAGAGGGTTCGAATATGAAACATCTGGTGCGAATGCGAATGCTCTTAACAAACTGAGCTACAAGTCATTGCAAGAGGTTGAGGTTTCATACAAAGGCCATGATGAAATTAATTGTAGAACTATTCAATACATGAGAAAATTTAACTTAATGAGATTTCCAATGCGATACGCTTCAGTACAACCGACCACTACTATTTTATTTGCTCTTTGAGTCCTAGACTTTTAGTATATTCCATATCCGGCTGAGGCATGTTTTATTTGACCCTCAAAATATAGTTCATCACGCCATGAAAATATCGTTTTCCTTCGTCAAATTCATGGAAAACTCTTAGGAAGTTCCATCAAAAAATCCCAAACACAAACTCCAATTCTGGCAATCCTCATAATGTCATCCGATACGAAAAAAATGAAGTTGCAGACGCAACTCTGCAGCACAATGCCAAGCCCTTCAATAATCTCCCGCTCTTCGTCCTACCCGCAGTTCACAAAGACATGGCCTTCGAAGTGCACTCTCCCCGAAAACCTCCCTCCGGTCAACCACTCTGCATGCTCAGCTCCACCGTCGAAGTTCACTTCTGCCAAGCTCTCCTTGGGCACGAAGATCAGAAAACTCATCAGGCGGAGGGGGAATTTGAACTTGACAGAGCAAAGCCTCCAGGCTCACAATAACGCGCACGTTGAGGGAGATGCGATCAAGCTTCACAAGAGAGTAGAGCAAGTTAGTCTTCAAGACTATTATAAAGCTGAGGAGGAGAGAAGCTCAAAGTATAGTCCCTATTACATTAGGGGACTCACGTACCCGGCCTTCGTTGTCCCTAAGCATCCAAGTAATACTCCGGGGCGCGAAAGCCATACTTCTCATCGTTCTTGGAACTCATTCTCCACCTTCTTTTCGGGGTTCAAAATGCGAGAGTGGAGCTCTTGCATTGGTTCGAAAAGAGAGGATTACGACAAGCTTAGGCCGGATATGTACACTGCGATAAAACCCCCCAAACCACCTTTAATTAACTCCTCATCATCGACAATTACAGAGATTTCTTTGTTGGAGAGCAAAGAGAGGAAGGAGGTTGGGAGGAGTAGCAATGAATCTAACAAAAAGAAGCCCTTGAGAGAGAGAGTGAGAACAGGAGCAGCAACAGCTGCTGCTTCGGCTACGCAGAGAAATGATCAAATTAAGGTGACGAGTGTCGCTGAGAAGGAATATGCGTGGGCAGACAAGTACCAGCCTCTGTGCTTAGAAGATTTCATATGCAATAGAGACAAAGCAATTCAACTGCAGGCGTTGGTATGCATAAACAACACACGCCAATCGCTCTTACTTTTTATATTTCTTTGCGGTTTGTGATGAATTTGTGTATTGAAATAAAAAATACAGGCCAAACAAGGAGGATGTGGACATTTCATATTTGAAGGACCGCCGGGAGTGGGGAAGAGAACGATGATCTGGGCTATGCTTCGAGAGGCTTTTGGACGCGACACAATAAACGTATGTAGACATGATTCACTATATTTCTCTTTGATTATTTGTAGCTTTTATTCTGGTCAATCTTTTAATCCTTCTTTGAAATATATTATCAGGCCACAGAAGAGTTCAAGGCATTCAACCTCAAGGTAATTTACTTATCCTCAATATTTACTTAATCAATTAATTTCACCAACATTTATATTAGTACATACAGCATTCTTGTGTGGATTTAGGGGTCCATAATCACAAACGACCATTAGTCTGTAGTTAATCACTCTTATTTTGATAGGATTTTTAGTACCTACACAAATAGGATTAAAATTATTTAAAATACTTGCAAGAGTACAAGGTAATTTTAGTATAATCACTCATTCCAGGTCGTTATTTACAAGAATTGAATGAATAATTTGTAATTAAACTCTTGATTAATTATTTAAAACCTATTTTGGCAAAGGTTAGAGATTTTGAAATTTAAAAGTTTAAAATAACAGTAAAAGGAATCTGGAAAATTGGGAAAAACAATAGCAAAGAAGGAAAAACGTATTTTAAAATAAAACAATTATGGGAAAAACTATGGTTTAGCCGTAACCATTAACCACCCTATGCAATTTTACCAATTACCTATGAATTTCCACATACACACTTTGAATGTTAGGTTTTCCTAATACATATTTTCCTCATGATGTTCAAGTGAAAACGTATATCTAACATGCAACCCGTTTATGATGTTCAGATCAAATATAAACATGCAAGACTCATTATTTAAAATACTTGCAAGAGTACAAGGTAATTTTAGTATAATCACTCATTCCAGGTCGTTATTTACAAGAATTGAATGAATAATTTGTAATTAAACTCTTGATTAATTATTTAAAACCTATTTTGGCAAAGGTTAGAGATTTTGAAATTTAAAAGTTTAAAATAACAGTAAAAGGAATCTGGAAAATTGGGAAAAACAATAGCAAAGAAGGAAAAACGTATTTTAAAATAAAACAATTATGGGAAAAACTATGGTTTAGCCGTAACCATTAACCACCCTATGCAATTTTACCAATTACCTATGAATTTCCACATACACACTTTGAATGTTAGGTTTTCCTAATACATATTTTCCTCATGATGTTCAAGTGAAAACGTATATCTAACATGCAACCCGTTTATGATGTTCAGATCAAATATAAACATGCAAGACTCATTAAGCTTTGTGAAAACCCTTTGAAAAACCATGCAACCTTTAAGAGTACAATTATCAATCACACAAAGCCCTCCTCAATTTCAGGTACAATTATCAATCACAAGAAACCCTCCTCAATTTCAGGGTACAATTATTAATCACAAGAAGCACTCCTCAATTTCAGGGTGATGTTCTAACAGAAATTGTATCAAATTACTTGTCTAATTACCATAATGGTAGCTAAGGACTAAGACAATTAAATAGTTTAAACTCAGTGATTAATAATTCAAAGCAAGCAAACATCCATTCAGAAGCAAATTAATAAAATCACAATTTCATGCTAAGGCTTATGGCATCGCCCTAACAAAAAGAATTAGTTAGCTATACTCATAATAAAAACCAAAGAAAAGATCATTAACTAGAAAAAGGATTGAAAACATCTTGTAGATAAAAATATGAAATTCGCTAGAACTTTGCCAAGTTCTCTCAATGTCACGTAGAAAATCTAATGGTAAAATAGCCTTATTTATACTACTACAAATTAAATTTTTTTCTAGAAAATGTCTTCTAAAAACTAAGAAACAAAATAATAAAAAGATAAGTTAGAATCACAGTCTAAATCAAGGTAGGAAATCTGCCCAGCTAAGAAATCTCCACATTTATGGACCTTCAGGATCTAAATGTCACGCCCCGATCCCAACATACGTACAGGATTGACACATGACGACACCAATACCCATATATCTAACATACCCCGCCTCCAGGATATGTACAAAGCACAACTTGAGAATCGAATCGCATAGTAGTTTTTCGTATACTTTATGGCTGCATCTAACCTTCTCGTTAGACTACCTACGTACCCTCATTAGGGATCAAGCCATTCGTAGTTCGTCATTTCACTACACTTGAATATTCATCAATTAAATCGCTATGTCTCAATAATATATCACAATGCATAACATGCAATATTACAAGGGACAAACGACGGAGCACAATCATATTCACTAGTCATAAAGTTCAACGAGTCTAATCATAATTACCATAACCATAACCCACATCATTCCATAATCACATCCATCAATAATGCCAACCATCACTTCATCAATAACACATACAACACGTCGAAATGCGGGCTAGAGCGCCACAGTTTGGCCGAAGACTACATCTCTGAAAAAGGGAATTTTGGACCACCCAACGGAACCAAGGTACCAAAGGGGATTCCGGACCATCACTCAACGGAATCCAATCAGGATACGATTCTGAACCATCACTCAACGAAATTGTGGAGTAGAAAGGATTCCGAACCATCACTCAACGGAATCCAATCAGGATACGATTCCAGACTATCACTCAACGGAATCACGAAGTAGAAAGGATTCCGGACCATCACTCAACAGAATCCAATCAGAACTCAGTTCCGGACCACTCAACAGAACTGAACGAAAGTCCAGGAAGCATAACAACGGCTCAAAAGAACAAGACATGATTCAAGTTACTCAATTCACAACGACTCAACGAAAAGAAACAATATCGAGCAACAAATCCCCAACACAATGGGTTATTGGTCCATTACTAGACCTCACATCTCCCAAGCAATTCAATATGCATTTCAATCACATGTCAAACCATTTCCAATACACAAGTCAAATCACATTTGAATACATCATACCAATCCCTATGCTTCCAACATTATATCTCAATCCATAGCTTGTAACATATCAAGGAATCATGAAGCACAATATTAATTTTTAATCACGTTAATCAATCAGTGAGATAGCATATCATTTCACGAATTTAATTAAAGAACTCTACATAATTCCCTACTTGGGTTATGGATAATAGCATGGTAATTCTAATTTGTATCACAAGATCCATCGTGGATAATATCAAACGGTTTCTCATAATTTACGCAGATCTGTCGCATGTGAAATAAGTGCCTACATCATGGAAATGGTGTATCGAGCAACCAACAACCTGGATAAGCTGCGAAGCTCGTGTGAGCGACAATAATACAAAGTATGTAATAATAATGATGAAACCAACCATCAATCACAGTTTATAAACTTTGAATATAAATCATTCATAAGAAATTAATACCAAACCTTTGCAAACTCCGAAGGAGTCACATAGACATCCAACGACTTTTCTAAATCAAACTCAAAGTTCTTGAAGCCAAAATTCACAGATACACTCAAAATAGAGCTAGAGAGACGTCGTTCGGCCGAAGCCTACACAAGTAACCAAATAGGAAGTGCCCCCCCTGGAAAGCGGATCAACCAAGCAGAGCCACCCCTGAGAAAGTAACCAAGTAGGCAGTGACCCTCCAATGCGGATTAACCAAGCAGAGTCACTCCTACAGCTGTTAGGAAGTGATCACCCAATGCGGATTAACCAAGCATGATCACTCCTAAGCATACATGGCCATAAGGATTGCCCAACGCGGGTTAACCAAGCGCGATCCATATATAGTATGGTCCCCCAAAGCGGATAAACCAAGCAGGACCATTAGTGACCTTCAACGCAGATTAACCAAGCAGGGTCATCGATGTACCAATGCTACATGGTGCTATCAAACCAACACACAACTTACCTCCTACCTCCACACTTATGATTTACAACATGAGCACATACACCATCCATTTCTGTATTTCCCATCTAGGTTCCAAAGCATTGTTTCGAATTATTACTACAAGCATCCATCACCTCGATCAACTCCTATTCTCAAGTATATGCAATTACTAAATGCATCGCTTCCGACTCTAATATTAATTAGATTACTTGGAACTACTAATTCACACTATGAGATCCAAGTACTATTTTGGTTAACTTGAATTAACATGATCAAAATAAATGTAACATTTGAATGAAAACACTTAGAGAAAATAAGTGAAGATGCTACTTACAAATATAGATGAACCTGTATATAAAAGCCTTGGTAGTTGGTGCATATATATATCCAGGGATATAAGTAAGTTCCTTTGAATATGCATACATAGATATATGTATACGGTAAATAAGGAAACAAATTCATCCTTTCATTAATTTATACATACATATAAGGATTTGTTCAACTTCAGACATAAGCAGAAAGGTCTGATAATGCTAAACCAATGAGATGGAATCAATATGCTCATCAACAATGACTATTAACTGTCATCACAAGGATAAAATCTGGACCACGTCTGACTAAATGCATACTAACAAATCTAGCAAAATTGTACCAAATATGAAGAGAAACAATTTCACATTATGGGACAATATAATTGTCGATTCCCCATCATCAACATTACATTAATGCATTCACTAACTTTAAAGCAACAAATGCAACATGGTAAATGGCTAATTTTCAAATAAGACTATACATACATAATGTTAACCATCAGCATTTCATAAATTGGATGTCACACACCGGGAAATTCGACTTTTTCCAAAAATTCTTAAATTTTACAGGAATAAAGATCTCAACAAGTAGAGTAAACTTTATACTTGTGGCCACGTCCAATTTGGCCGGGAAGGCCCTCAGATTGGCTTGCACCCGTCGAAAACCCTAAGGTGGGTGTTCTTCAATTCGGCTTCCTTGGTGTTCCAAGATTGGGTCTTGTTCTTGGGTCCAAAAGAAGTTGATCAAGGGTGATGGTGAATGGTGATACTCACCGGAACAACAAATCGCCGTCGAGAACCCCTCGTTCTCCGGTGGAGTTCTACCCGAATTTGGCTTTAAAAACCCTTCAGCAAATAAGGTAGATGAGAGGTTGTGGAATAAGTTGCAGTGGTGCACGGGATGACGAAAATGGAAGGGGAAAATCCCCCTTTTTTGTTTCTTCCCTTATTGGTCCTTTTTCAACCCCTAAAAATCTGATTTGGTCCTCTTTTTAAACTAACTTAACCTTTAACCCACACGTGGGAATTAAATAATTCCCACAATCTATAGTTCACAACTTCAAACGTCCATAACTATACCGTTATAACTCGGACGGCTTTCGCCTATACGTTCGTGGGTTCGAGATCTATTTAAAAACATTAGTTAAAACTTCGAAAAGTTAACGAAAGATAAAGATTGATTTCGAAAATTCAAACCCGATAACTATTCGATTTAATTCCTAAAATTTACGGAATTAAAATTAAGTAATAAAAATGACGTAAACGTGAAATACGAACTTAAATTACGAGATACACAATGAATAATGAAATTCCGGGGACGAGATTTCACACTAAATCAGGCCCAAATTGACTTGAATTAAAACTTAGGATATTCTTTTCAAAATCCAAGAAGATCCAAGTCCAAAATCCATCATCTTCCAACCCAAAATTCGTAAATAAGCCCTATAGCGCAATCTGCTAGCACTCCGAGCTAGTCTTTTATTTATTCTTGATAAATAAACTGGTTGGTAAAAAAATCTGAAATTTTGACACGAAAAATTTCAGATTTTCACAAATATCTCCAACTGAAATCATTCCAAAATTCATCTGTTTGATCACCGTTTGTTCAATTTTTGCTCAAGAGAAGTCCAATGTCCTACATTGGAAATATAGCACAAACTATCCACATCTCACCAAAATAATTACCAAAATGTACGAAGAATAGGAGAAAATATATAGTATGAAATCTCGTCAATTACTCCACAGTTGTGATCTTCCTATATATGAAATATCCATGCGGAATGATATAACAAACATCGACCTTTAATTTACTCGATTTTCTTGTTTTTATCTTTCTTCTCAAAGGGGGAAATGGTAGGTAGCATAGAAGTACATGTAAAGCAATCCCCTCAACATGTAGAAGTGAATCTCTCTGAACTGAAGGGCTACGAGAAGCATGTCATTGTGGAACTCATGAGAGAGACACAGGACAATATGCTGAACAAGTCTCTGCCATGCAGCCTTGACAACTGTCGAGGTATATATATGTGGATTAAAAACAGTACAAATTGATTTACTTCTTAAACCAAGCTGAATAAAAAAGTGCATGAATAACGCTGTTGCCTATTTATATATATTTTTCTGCAGCAATAATCTTATACGAGGCAGACAAGCTGTCGACCGATGCCCTACTGTATATAAAGTGGCTTTTAGAAAGGTATAAAGGGTGTAATAAGGTCTTCTTCTGCTGCTCTGATATCTCAAAGCTTCAGGCAATCAAATCGCTTTGCACCATCGTTGAGCTTTTACCTCCTTCCAAGAATGAGGTGGGGAACTAGTAGATCGTAACAAGGGGTACACATCAGTATTGGATGAACTTAATAATTTTCATTTTGTTGTTTTCGAAAGCGTTTGATCATGTAGTTTACTTTCTACATTTTCAGATTGTTGAAGTTTTAAAATTCATATCTAAAAAAGAAGGCATAGATTTGCCACATGAACTGGCTGAAAGGTTTGCCCAAAATTCGAATAATAGTCTCCGTCAAGCCATTCGTTCATTCGAGGCTACTTGGAAGAAAAGGTATTAATAAGAGAAAAAATAGTTACCGTTGCTAAATGTTTTTGTCACTCATATATATATATATATATTAATTTATGTGGTTTTGATGAACGGTGTATATGCAGCTATCCTTTTAAAGAAGATCAAGTAATTCTGACAGGTTGGGAAGATAACATTGCAGATATTGCCAAGAATATGATTGAAGAGCAAAGCCCAAAACAGTATGCTCCTTTGAACAAATTAATATGTAGTAAGAGTACACTACACAATATATGTACCACGGAAAACTATGTTCGACTTGTTCTCAAATTTAGGTATATATTATTGTATGAGCCGGTTTTATATAACCTCCCCCTCACAGTACGTAGTGAATCTCACATCTGTGTTGTGAGATGGAGGTACAAAATTTGTGTTAGCCCAATTCAACTGTAATTTAGAATACATTAGAATTAAGATAAAATTTGCAACTTCACCAACTTGAAATTTGAGAAATGTTCTGTATCTTTTGGCAGGCTATATATAGTCCGCGGAAAGCTTCAAAATCTTATAGTTCATTGCGTTTGTCCGGAATTCATTTTCAAAGTAAGCATATTGTTGCCCTTATATCAGATATCTCTAATTGAAGTAATGATACTATAAAGCAAATTTGTTCTAATCTTTATGCAGTCCCTAGTAGCACAGCTGAAGAAGTATGTGGACGACAGCCTGCAGGATCGAGTTGAGAGCATGTACGACGAATACAACGTATGAAACTTAAGAAACTTACAGGCCAAATTGTTATGATAGGTGTTAAATAATGAACTACTAAAGTCACCAAAATATGTTAATTCTCTTCAATCATGCAGAGGAACGACGAAAATATGTTTGAGAGTGGCAAAGCACTGGCACTCAGTCGGCACGATCATGAGGAAACGGGTAAAAGGCTCACTGATCAATCCAGAAAGCATATTCAGCAGTTCTTGAGAATTGAAGGTAAAACAACTGTTGGAAAAGTAATATATTATAATGAACTGGTTTGATTTGTGTTGTACATGTAAATGCACAGAAATGTTTCTCTTGTCGTACTGTGTGGCAACATAAGATGCTTATATTACTAGACTGTGAATCTGGATGATTGATTGAGCTGATTCTTATTTGAACGTGTAGTTCAGATTCATAGTCTGATAACATAAGTCGGGCAAGAGAACATTGCCCCTATAAGCGCATTATGCGTATAAAACACAAGCATTGCAATTTCCATCACTATTTGCCATCTAAAGATTTTCCACTTCTTATGGATAACATAAGTTTATTTTCATTCTCTCCCAGAGTTTATAGCCAAGTTCATGAGCTGCTACAAGGGTTGCACGTATACCAGGTCTTTGCCCGTTGGCGATCCAACATAAGAAGGCGTCTTATCGGTCAGCCAAACTCCTCCTGAAGGAATTACACACCCTAGAATTTCCTTTGGGGGAGCTTTTTTCTTGTTATATATGATCTTAGTACTGCTGGTGCAGCAGTAGCTGGAAACCATTGGCTTCCTTATAAACTTTTTTGCTGGTTGGCTTTCTTGTAAACTTAAGATCTTGGCTTAAACTACTCACTTATGGAGTAGTGTGGAAATTAATAAGGTGTGATATGACAAACCTGTTTGTCAATAACATTTTGATGGCACAAATACTTTATTAAGCAGTGCATATTATTACAAGGTAAAAGTTAAGGCTAAGAAGGAATGTTGTAAAGCCTTATATATACAAAACTATGAAAGGTATAAAATAGCGAAGAAGGTGGCGAAGAAAGTCGTGAGAGAAGTGAAGCTAGCAGCTTTTTTGACGATATGTATAAGCGGTTGGATACCAAAAAAGGAGAGTTGGATATCTATATATAAACTAGCTAGAGCTAGAGAAAGGAAGACGTACAAGAGACTGAACCAAGTAAGGTGCATCAAGAATGAGAATGGAAATGTTCTAGCTACAAAGAACGTGGTTAAAGATAGACAAAGAGGGTATTTTCATAATCTTCTCAATAAAGGACATGAAAGATGTACTTCTTTAGGAGAGTTGAGTAACTCAGAAGAGTGTAGAAATTACTCGTTCTATTGTCGAATCAGGAAGGAATAAGTGGTTGTAACTTTGAAAAAGTTGAAGCATAAAAGCAGTGGGCCCAGATGATATACCAATCGAAGTATGAAATGTCTTGGGAGAGATAGGTATAGCATAACTCACAAACATTTCCAATAAGATTTTGAAAATGAAGAAGTGGCGAAAAAGAACTTTGGTGCTTATCTACAAGAATAAAGGCGAAGTACAAAATTGCATGAACTATAGGGGTATTAAGTTAATGAGTCATACAATGAAGCTCTATGAGAGAGTAATTGAGCATAGACTCAGGCAAGATACATGGGTCTTAGACAATCCATTTGGATTCATGTTAGGGCGCTCAACCATGAAGGCAATCTATCTTTTACGAAGATCAATGGAAATATATAATGATATGAAAAAGGATTTGCACATGATCTTTATAGATTTGGAAAAAGCGTATGATAGGTTCCCAAGAGATACTCTTGGAGGATTTTAGAGAAGAAAGGAATACGAGTAGCATATATCCAAGCTATAAAGGATATGTATGATGGAGCAAAGACTGTCATAATAATTCATGAAGGACAAACATAAAACTTTCCCTTAACAGTGGGGTTACATCAAGGCTCATTTTTAAGTCGTTATCTTTTTGCATTGGTAATGGATGAGTTGATGGGACATATTCAAGATAATATTCCTTGGTGTATGCTTTTCACAGACAATAAAATGTTGATAGATGAAACTCAGGAGGGAGTAAATGTGAAGCTTAACCTTTGGGGGCAAGTATTGGAATCTAAAGGTTTTCGCCTAAGTAAGTCAAAGACAGAATATATGGAGTGCAAGTTTAGTAGGAACGGAGGTTCAAACAAGTTAGGGGTGAAGATTGGAGATCAAGTACCAAGGAGCAAACCCTTTCCCTATCTTGGATCTATCTTGCAAAGAACAGAGAAATGGATGGAGACCACAATCATAGAATACAAACTGGGTGGATGAAGTGGAAGAGTGCATCGGATGTGTTGTACGACCATCTTATGCCACTAAAGTTCAAGAAAAAATTTATAAGACAACAATAAGGCCAACAAAGCTTTATGACACATAATGTTGGGGTGAAACATCAACACGTACACAAAATAAGTGTAGCAGAGATGAGAATGCTTCGTTGGATGTGTGGGCACACGAGATAGGACAAGATTGGGAGCGAGGATATCCGAGATAAATTAAGAGTAGCCGAAATTGAAGATAAGATAAAAGAAAATCGGTTAAAGTGATTTAAACATGTGAAACGAAGATCTACAAACACTTCGCTTAGAATATGTAATTACGAGACAGAGGCTCATGGCTAAAGGGGTAGATGAAGACCTAGAAAGACTTGGAAAGGGACTTTAAGAAAAGACTTAGATTACTTGGATCTAATGGAAGGCGTGGCGCAAAACCAAGCACAATGACGTTTTAGGATTCATATAGCCAACCTCACTTTGTCGGATAAAGCTTTGTTGTTGTTTTAGTGTATATTATTACCATCTAGATTAGATACATGATTTTTATTCTTTTCCTTTTCTAAGAGATAACTTTTTCTTCTTTTCTTTTTTTTTTTTTGAAAAAAAAAATTATAGGCTCGAAATCCAAATTCTGCAACCCGTCGGGATGAGGATGAGGTTAGGTCCAGGACTCGAAACATTTTCACTGTAACAAAAGAAACAACACTAGATGGCATTGTGCCCTTAAATTTTATTGTGAAACAAGGAAATTGCAAAGCGCTAGTGAACTAAGTTAGCATGATTCGTTTCCAAGAGGACAAACAAGACATCCTGCAATATAATTTTCTTTGGCCATGCATCAAGGATGACAGGGTTACACGTGATGAGAGGAAGTGCGTGTATTACAAGGAATTGATTCGTATGCCTTACTGTACAAGGAATTGAGAATCAAATGATACAAAACTGCAGGATACCTTCTTGTGTATTATTGAACTGCTAATCTCTGGAGATGATCCAAGAAGACCTCAAAACTGACATCGTCAGTAAAGATCACATCCCCTCCCGGAAGTGGAGCTTCGTTGTTGTAGGTAGCAGAAGGATTCAACTTTGCCAAAAGAAAACGGGCCTGCGTAATTACATGAAGGAAGGGGGATCAGAGACGATTGTAATGCCACAGCATTTGTACCACAGAAACACAGAATTTTTTTGTTTAACATGCATACTACAAGACAGCACCAGATTACCTGAGAACCATGCTGATCGCAAATCACCAGGCGGGGTACTGGAAATCTTTCCTTGCTAATTTGATCTCCATCGTCACGAGGAGCTTGTAACAATTGAGCAAATGCCTGGAAGCATAGATCTGCTTTAGAGGACTTGTAATGTTTTTGAAGTTTTTTAGCATTGAACCTTCCACTTTTATCAGAATTAAAAGCAACAGAACACAATAAAACTGAATCTGGATAACTCGCTAACCCTCATTTCATTGATTATAAACGAAAAACAGTCACCCAGCTAAAACTGAAACTAAGATTAACTATATATGGATGCAAGGACATTAAGATAAGCCACTGAACCACAAACAAAATTTTGAAGCTAATATAGGATTGGCGCCTATGCAAATATGAGTTTACTTATGAGACTCAGTGAGGCAGATTAGTAGGTCCAGTTTTCCAAGATAGCCCCAAAATTTGATGGTCATAGATTTTTCACTTCTTTTACCGCAAAAAAAAAAGCAACAAAATATAGTATTTACTTACACATGAAGTAGTCATAAATCAAAGGCAGTTCAAAAAAATTGTTCCAAAGCAAAAGCTATGGAAAATTCCACAACTGCATATACCAAAAATAAGCGTGAGCTTATAGTGCTAATACTTATGCATATACAGATCAGTCTACTATCTGAAGGCAGGACCAACTCTAACACAAGGGAGTAACTTTAGTAACAAGTTGCAATGTTTTACTTTCTTTTCATCCAGTATAATACATTATATTAAATTAATCAGGAATCATGCAAAGAAACCAATGCATCTAATGTTTGATCTGCTGGATGTCTAGATGCAGCCCTCATTATATTTTATATCTGAATTTAGTCGTGAAGGAAATGATCTTTTAGATTCACTTGTTTCAGACTTGAAACATAGATCCAAGGCAAAGACAAGCTGTTCAGATCAACTTCACTTTAACTTGAGGACTGCAAAAGATTACCTGATGTTCTGGCAGGTCCTGATACCCTGCTTTCCGCCATTGTGCAATAGTTGAACCATGAAAAATAACAACAGTAAAGTAGGCGTCTAAAAGCAGAATCCTGTCTGCTGCGATGGCAGCGACATCAAGAAGTGCTGGTTCTGGGCCTGAATGAAATGAATATGAAATCAATGAAGGCTGAATCATCACAACTGAATTGGTAACATTTTCTCGGTTTAGGATCATTCTGAAGTACGCTGTTTCATCTGGGCTGTTGTTAAAAACCTGCAACACAAGTTCAACTGACATTAATCACAAGATCTATATACAATAGCATAACAATGATAAGAACAGTGCTGAAACTAGAAGTAATGTGAAAGACAGAACTTTATACCTGGACAAATTGAGAACGTCGTAAATGAAACATAAATTGAGGGAAGATTGAAAACCGTGGAGATAAGCTGAAAGAAGAGGGACTGTCCTTTTGGTAATCTCCAAACCGAGAACACATGTGTATCAGTGATTTATCCAACCATCTTATAGGGTCAAACTCTGCCTGGATATTTCATGAAATGACACAAGATTAGTGAAGAGTTCAGTCATATCTTCACAAAAACAATACACACAAACATGTTATAAAACATCAAGTGTGCTGAAAATCACTTCTTGTGAAAACAACCCAAACATATTAACTAAAAGGATATGATTCTTTTCCAATTTTATTATAACTAACATCCAAATACAAATAAAGTACTAAAAAGCAAGGTTGTAGCTGGGTACTGATCTCTGTTAATTCCTTTTGCCAGTCACCTTGTCGCCCTAGTGTTTGGAGCACAACTATTCAAAAGCTCAATGGAAAAGATTACATAATGAAAATTATCATCTGATGTATGTGTTCTTTATATTTTCTTACAGTATACTTTATATGAGAATGATTCTTCATACAGAGATGTGTAGATAATCGATATAGAGCAATTGGTTATATAAACTTCACACAGAAAATTGACATCACCATAAGCCATCAGAACAATAATCCACCACAATTAGGAATACAAAGTGATCAACTAAAAATTTCATAATTTTTACATCTTCCAGTGCTAGTTTTTGGACTTTATATTGAGACAACACTTTACCGTTCAGCTACGACCCTTGAATTTAAAATAAAAATGATCCTGAAATTAACAGTGAAAATGTCTATGGTTCATTCCCGTCTTTTCTCAGAGTCAGCACCCCAATTCTCCAAATCTAGACCTTGTCAGCATGAGTGATAATTGCTTTTTTTTTTCATTCACATGCACACGCACATGCACATACAACAACAACAACAACAAAGCCTTTTCCCACTAAGTGGGGTCGGCTATATGAATCCTAGAACGCCATTGCGCTCGGTTTTGTGTCATGTCCTCCGTTAGATCCAAGTACTCAAGTCTTTTCCTAGGGTCTATTCCAAAGTTTTCCTAGGTCTTCCTCTACCCCTTCGGCCCTGAACCTCTATCTCGTAGTCACATTTTCGAACCGGAGCGTCAGTAGGCCTTCTTTGCACATGTCCAAACCACCGGAACCGATTTTCTCTCATATTTCCTTCAATTTTGGCTACTCCTACTTTACCTCGGATATCCTCATTCTCAATCTTATCCTTTCTCGTGTGCCCATACCTCCCACGAAGCATCCTCATCTCCGCTACACCCATTTTGTGTACGTGTTGATGCTTCACCGCCCAACATTCTGTGCCATACAACATCGCGGCCTTATTGTCGTCCTATAAAATTTTCCCTTGAGCTTCAGTGGCCTACGACGGTCACACAAACACGCCGGATGCACTCTTACACTTCATCCATCCAGCTTGTATTCTATGGTTGAGATCTCCATCTAAGTCTCCGTTCTCTTGCAAGATAGATCCTAGGTAGCGAAAACGGTCACTTTTTGTGATCTTCGCTAGATTGCTCCGGTCATTAGTGTGGATAAGTATATAAATGGATAGAGATAGGAAAGCAAACACAAGATGTACGTGGTTCACCCAGATTGGCTACGTCCACGGAATAGATGAGTTCTCATTAATTGTGAAGGGTTTACACAAGTACATAGGTTCAAGCTCTCCTTTAGTGAGTACAAGTGAATGATTTAGTACAAATGACATTAGGAAATATTGTGGGAGAATGATCTCGTAACCACGAAACTTCTAAGTACCGGAGTGTAGTATCGTCTTGACTTGCCTTATCTGTCTCATAGGTAGATGTGGCATCTTCTCTGGAAGTACTCTTCCTCCATCCAGGGGTGGTATCTGTAACTGGTGGAGATGCACAAGGTAATGTATCAATTTCACTTGAAGCTTACTTGTAGTTTCAGGCTTGGTCAAGCGCGATACAAACCATGTAGTAGGAGTCTCCCAAGTCGCCGAGCTAGGGGATCTGCTGAAAGAGGTGACAGACAAGGTAAGCAATCAGAACTCCGGCTGATTGTTCACATTATCCCTATCTTGCAGGCAGCATGAAGGATAAAGAGAAGAAAAATGAGAAGAGATGATATGGGATACTTTTGCTTTTGAAGAAGTAACTTTCCACAGGCTTATTCTTGAACTGAGCTGGAGGGTTTTCTGGTTTCCTCCAGAGTATAAGGCCGACTGAAGAATTTGAGGGTCAAAACAAGTCCATCAAATCTAGAGTACGTTCCACCCTGCTGATATGGGATACTTTTGCTTTTGACAGAGTAGTGGATGTATCGGCACGTGTGCTGTTACGCTTGTCTCCACATGCTTCCTTGTATCCTTCTCACTTGCCCTATCTGTTCCTCAGGCAGATGCGGTATCTTCCCTGGAAGCATAAGATGTTGAAGATGAGTACTCGAGAGCAATGCCAGGTAAGTAATCAGGTAAGGGGTTCCAGGCAGTCAGTTCCTGGCTGGAAGCTTGATTCCAAATGCTGACTGATTGCTCTCTTTCTCCTTGTCTTGCAGGTAAGAACAAGGCCAAAGGAAAAGACAGGGAAAAAGCATGATATAGGATACTCTTGCTTTTAACCCTGATGATATGAGATATTCTTGCTCTAGTATAGCTTGTTTACAGAGGTGTTATCGGGGGGAAAGAAAGCTGAATATTTCGAAAGGCTTCGTTGGGAGTGCCCTCTCAGATAAGAGGAAGGGTTGAGCATTTTTGCAGGTCTGCCTGTCCGTTAGGGATGGAGGTCGACATATATAGGAGTCTCCCTAACATCAAGTAATAATGCTATTCCTTTACCCTGCTTGGTCATAGCACGGTAGTGGGAGCTGCCAGCTTCACATGTTTTAACTCTGTCAGAGCACTTTGAAAAAGTGGTCTGTAGTATCTGGAAAGCTGATGTTGCGTGTGAAGATTACAGACAAGCTTTATCCAAGGAGATCCAGCTCTTGAAGTTGGGAAAGTGGTGCCTCTTCGGTTTTTGAACAAGCAATCCTGTCGGGGATCTAGCTCTCGAGATTCGGAGAACGATGCCTCTTCGATTTTTGAGAAAGCAATCTTGCTGGGGGTCTGGCTCTCGAGATTCGGAGAGCGGTGTCTCTTCGATTTTTGAGAAAGTAATCATGTTAGGAGTCTGGCTCTCGAGATTCAAAGGGCGGTGCCTCTTCGATTTTGGAGCAAGCAATCTTGTTGGGAGTGTTTTCTCGAATGTGAGTAAAGGTTGGGCATGTTTGCTAGTCTACCTTGCCACGAAGCACAAAGGTTGACATACAGGGACTTTCCAATTATCCAGCAGTGGTACTGTTCCTTTACCCTCTCTTCGATTTTTTAGAAAGTAATCATGTTGGGAGTCTGGCTCTCGAGATTCGGAGGGCGGTGCCTCTTCGATTTTGGAGCAAGCAATCTTGTTGGGAGTGTTTTCTCGAATGTGAGTAAAGGTTGGGCATGTTTGCTAGAGGTTGACACACCGGGACTTTCCAATTATCCAGCAGTGGTACTGTTCCTTTACCCTTGTGGGTAATAATATGGTAGCTAGACCTTCAAAATTTATGTGTCTAAACTTTGTTAGTGTTGTTTGTTTGCTATTCTTTTACCCTTCTTGGTCAGAGCGATGTAGTGGGAGCTGCAAGCTTCACGTGTCTCAACTTTGTCAGAGAACTTTGGCAAAGTTATATGTGGTACCCATGAGCTACTGTTGCGTGTGGGAAGTGGGTGATTGAACAGTACGATTCATGTGCTTTCTACATCGCCAGAAATCTTCGACAGAATGCCCATAATTTCCGCAAAGCTGAGTGTGCGTGTGACCGGTGCTGACAAGGCTAGAAAAGTAGGTGCCTCTTCAATTTCTGAGATTGGCCCTCGTGGTCTCTGAGCAGCCCAGCTTTTGAGAAAGCAAGCCTCTTCGATTTCTGAGATCGGCCTTCGTGGTCTTTGAGCAGCCCAGTTTTTGAGAAAGCAAACGCCTCTTTGATTTCTGAGATCGACCCTCGTGGTCTCTGAGCAGCCCAGCTTTTGAGAAAGCAAACGCCTCTTCGATTTCTGAGCAGGCGCCTCTTCGATTTCTGAAGCTTCGTCGAGTGCAGATTTTTATAGAGGCTGACATTAAGTTCCAAAGCACACTTGAATATCCACCAGTAGAAGCTCCATTCTTGCACTTCTAAGATCTTGATTTGTCCGACCTCTTCTCTCTTCAACACCTTTGAAAATGTCTGGCCCCTCCGACCGTCGTTTTGACTTGAACCTTGTTGAAGAGGCAGCCTCGCCTTCTCCAGACAACATATGGCGCCCATCCTTCGTCTCCCCTACTGGTCCTCTTACCGTTGGGGATTCCGTGATGAAGAATGATATGACCGCTGCGGTAGTGGCTAGGAACCTTCTCACTCCCAAAGATAACAGACTACTTTCCAAACGGTCTGATGAGTTGGCTGTTAAGGATTCTCTGGCTCTCAGTGTTCAGTGTGCAGGTTCTGTGTCTAATATGGCCCAACGCCTATTTGCTCGAACCCGCCAAGTTGAATCATTGGCGGCTGAAGTGATGAGTCTCAAACAAGAGATTAGAAGGCTCAAGCATGAGAATAAACAGTTGCACCGGCTCGCACATGACAATGCTACAAACATGAAGAGGAAGCTTGACCAGATGAAGGAATCTGATAGTCAGGTTTTACTTGATCATCAGAGATTTGTGGGTTCGTTCCAAAGGCATTTATTGCCTTCGTCTTCTGGGGCTGTACCGCTTAATGAAGCTCCAAATGATCAACCTCTGATGCCTCCTCCTTCTAGGGTTCTGTCCAGTACTGAGGCTCCGAATGATCCCCCTCCGGTGCCTTCTCTTTCTGGGGCTCTACCGACTGCTGAGACTTCTCCTAAGCAACCTTTGTGAAGACTCCCTCTTGTTTGTTTATTTTGACTCAAGTATATGTACATATTTGTAACTTATCGGGGATATCAATAAATAAGTTTTCCTTCATTTCAACGTATTGTGTTAAATACACCAAAGCCTTCTTCGCTAAGTTCTTTGAATTTTCTTTTGTTGAAGCTTGTATGTTGAAGCTTTGTGAGTGGAGCATGTAGGTTGAGGTAGTGTTCCCTTAATTTCCCGAGTGAGGAAAACTTCTCGGTTGGAGACTTGGAAAATCCAAGTCACTGAGTGGGATCGGCTATATGAATCTTAGAACGCCATTGTGTTCTGTCCTGTGTCATGTCCTCCGTTAGATCCAAGTACTCTAAGTCTTTTCTTAGGGTCTCTTCCAAAGTTTTCCTAGGTCTTCCTCTACCCCTTCGGCCCTGAACCTCTGTCCCATAGTCGCATCTTCTAATCGGAGCGTCAGTAGGCCTTCTTTGCACATGTCCAAACCACCGTAACCGATTTTCTCTCATCTTTCCTTCAATTTCGGCTACTCCTACTTTACCCCGGATATCCTCATTCCTAATCTTATCCCTTCTCGTGTGCCCACACATCCAACGAAGCATCCTCATCTCCGCTACACCCATTTTGTGTACGTGTTGATGCTTCACCGCCCAACATTCTGTGCCATACAGCATCGCCGGCCTTATTGCTGTCCTATAGAATTTTCCCTTGAGCTTTAGTGGCATACGGCGATCACACAACACGCCTGATGCACTCTTCCACTTCATCCATCCAGCTTGTATTCTATGGTTGAAATCTCCATCTAATTCTCCGTTCTTTTGCAAGATAGATCCTAGGTAACGAAAACGGTCGCTCTTTGTTATTTCTTGATCTCCGATCCTCACCCCTAACTCGTTTTGGCCTCCATTTGCACTGAACTTGCACTCCATATATTCTGTCTTTGATCGGCTTAGGCGAAGACCTTTAGATTCCAACACTTATACTATAAGCTTTAACTATTAAATTATGCTTTGTGAAACTTAAATATCTATTAATTAATAAATAATAGACAAATGAAAGATTTTCATTTTCAATGCCCAGCACAATATACTATAAGCTTTAACTATTAAATTATGCTTTGTGAAACTTAAATATCTATTAATTAATAAATAATAGACAAATGAAAGATTTTCATTTTCAATGCCCTGTGGATTATCTTAAAATTAAAGAAACTCATTCAAAGAAGAATAGAGTGACAAATTGGTGTATTCTTTATAGGAATTGGAACTCCATCTGTAGTTTCAACCTCCCCAGGATTTGATGGCAGACTTGAAAAACAACCTACAGGAACTTTATTAAAAAAGGAAATACATTTCTTACAAAAACATTCATCAAAATTCCTCAGCCCTGTAGGAGTTCTAAGAACATATGTCTCGCTGGCTTTTCAGGTCCAGAGAGAAAACTGACAAGAAATGTGTTCTTCAACATTCAAATAAGCTCCTTTACCCATGTCCCATGTTTTCAAATTTTCTTCTTTTTCTAATATTAGTACTTGTGCATATTCGGTTTAACCCTTGTTTTGTTTGTCTAGTATGTGTGTGAGTAGCATATATGAGAGGAACAGATCAAGGAAGCATCACCATTTACAAAAGATAAAAATCTAAAAAGAATTGGAATAAACAAATTTGGGATTCAAGACCTGAGATTGTAAAGCCTCATTTGTCATCTAAGATTGGCCTGGCTTGGACAATTCACTAGATTCAATGAATGTTGAACAAAAATATGGATGCCAACTTGTATATTTGTCCAAGTGAAGGTAGAAGATGGAGAAATCATCAAGAAAACTTATCCCTCCTAAGTCCCAAAAAAACTGGTAGGACTGAGAGGGACAATGTTTCTTCATAACTTCTCCATCTTCTACCTTCACTTGGACAAAATATGCAAGTCGGCATCCATATTTTTTTTCAACATTCATTGAATCTAGTAGATTATCCAAGCCAATCCTAGACAATAAATGAGCCTAAAGTGTATACAACCATGTAATAATAACAATTACCTCACTTTCCATTTTGAAGGAAACTAGGCGTGCCATGACTACAGCAGCTGCTTCTTGGTCAAACCCAGCAATCAACTCCTATAGTATACAACAGTAGTTTCAGATTGCAATTTAAAAGAAAACAATGGATACTTGAGGGAAGTAAAACCAAATTCATGAAGCTGAAATAACTAGTATGTAATCCCACATGGCATCAATACCCATACAAATCTATACAAAATAATACTTCCACTCATAATCATTAGAAAGTCAACAACTGATGCAATGAAACTAAGAAGCTAAAATGGGCTAATGGAGAGAGAGAGAGAGAGAGAGAGAGAGAGAGAGAGCAAAATGGCCATCAGTTCAACCGCATAGTCTCTTCCAAATAGAATATACTCAAACAAAAAAATTGCAAGTGGTTGTGGAGGTTCAGTGAAAGCAAAGTTTATGCTATGTAATCAAAAGCAGGTATCACCTATGAGATACAGGAAGGAATTCTACATGTATAAATATATAGCAAGAAATCAATATCTTGCAACAGTCACTATAAAAAATACCTTCATATATCATATACTTATTAATTTATTAGAGACAGATGTATTAAATTAATAGTTTCTTTGCAACCAAAATAAATGATGCACCATATATTGAGGACATGCTGCACAGAAAAACTTGCCTGAAGGCTTCCAGGTCCAGCAACCCATCTTCTCGATAGGGTTGTAACACGAAGTCTCATTTGACCACTACTATGCTGATAACTGTAGCAAAATATCTATAATCAGTAAACATATTTCCTTCTATATTAGGCAAAAAACTAATATAACAACTCAAGAGTTTGTGAGCAAGGAGTTCCTACTAAGTGAGAAACTGGAAGTAAAATTGATTGCTAGTGGGTTGAACAGTAGCATCTGGGATTTCCTTCTTAACAATTTCAAATATTAGACATAAAGATGTCGCTTTGTCAAGGCCACACATCTTCCATGCACTAGTGCTCCCCTGACCAACAACCGTGTCCGAGCACAGAGGACCTTTCTGCACAGGGTCACCAGTATAAAGATTTAGGAACATGACCAGCTAAAAAGAGAGATCAATGAAATATTGTTAATTATACCTTCTCAAGCGATGCACAAGGACCAATAATGCCCTGAACTTTGACATCTTTTGAGAAGTTTATCTCAAATATACCACTGCATTAAAATAAAAATAAATCAGAACACCAGTAAAGATTTGTCACAAGTTTAAACATCTGCATAATAGACGCAGAAATGACGAAAATTATGCAGTGTTATGTCCACTGCAGTTTGGTACAGTATAAGGCCACTATTTTAAGGAGCAATACATAAAAGCTTACTGGAGTTAATGCAACATTATAAAGCATTTTGTTATAACTCAAACTAATCCATTTGCCTTTCAGAGCAATTAAAACATTAAACCTTGCCACAAATAAAAGAAAAAACTAAAATGCAAAAGTAAATCTTATATTCCTAGGTTGTTGATCTGAAACTATGCTCAACAACAAAGCAACCACACTAGACCAGAAAACACCAGACAAAATAGTATCTGTACCACTCTACTGATATATAAGCAGTGCAAATTATTAATAGTAAAACAAACTGCCAGTTTAAGGCAACTGCAAAAATGTTTTGGGAATATGAAGGCCCCAATTGAGGTTGTTAAGAGTTCTAATATGCAGCCCCTGTCCTTTTGTATCACCGTGAGCTCTTCTTTCCACAGCTCAGATATAGTGTTGCTCATATTCTGACCTTTAAACAAATGTTTTAAAAGGCGAAGGCGAAGTCACGGCGTTTCATGGATAGCCCCACCTAGACGAAAGCCTTGAGGTGTGAGGCAGGACCTAGAATTATTAAGGTATAATATTATAATATCTCCATTGTTATTCGCAAGTGCACAAGTCACAAACAAGTTTAACTCACAAACATACAAAAAAGAAATCATTCATCCAAATCCTCTTCATCTAAATCAAAGGTAATATCATCTTCTTCACTGCCAAGTCTACATTTAAAATTAAAAAAATAAATAAAAGGCCTAGTTGAACACCTCAAGCGCTCCTCGACCACATCTAGGCGACTTTAAGCCTATTCCCACTGGGCTGAGGCATTTTCATCATCACCCTGCCTCCAAAACCGCCTAGGCGCACCTTTAAGGCATGCTTTTTTAAAACACTGCTTTAAACTAAACCTTTTGTTCTTTCGACTAAAACTCTTTCTTTTCTGCAAATGAAATTTACTTACTTCCTATACATGTCCAGAAAGCCAAAGTATAATATAAACAAAAATATTGACATTCCAAAAGTTACAAGCAAGCGAAAATTTCTAAATCTACTGGGAAAGGTTCATGATGAAATATGAAAATAAACAGGTGTAATTTCCCATTCTGAGATTGACCAAAGAAACCGTACTTTGATGACAAACCAAGCTCATAATCACCCGACTGAAAAACGCGTCTGAGTGAGTCCTTAAACACCGAATGGCCAAAACTTTCAGCAAGCACAACTAGTCCTCCAGTTCTCTCAACAGCAATTTTAAGTTCTGCGATCCCCACCTGAGAGGGAAAATTGCATGCAAAAGAAACATGAAATAATTTTAAATTAACATAAACTGCCAACAAATAAGACGCCTTGAATTTAATCTGTGGAACCCAAGTGTACAAGCTCAAGAAGCTTAATAAATTATTTAACTTCAATTCTTTTGGGATCAGGACTAGTCTCCAACATATAGAATCCTTCCCCTTCATATCAATTAACAATAACATAATACCTACACCCTCCAAAAAGAAAAGGAAAGAAAAAGTAACATAAATAGATTTGTAACAGGCACATTAAATGTCCGAAACCCAAAGAAGACTATGGTTAGCAAGGACTAAAAAGAAAAAACATCTAGTAACACTGGTGGTTCTATCTTGTTCCTGAGAAAGGGTAGTTAGCAGATAGACAACTTGGACAAATGAATGTCGCCATCATTCGTAAGTGGTAATGGAGATCCCTATTGCAAAGGATTCTCTTTGGCATAGTGTTCTTAAAAGAAAATAGCGACTTCGTGGGACTCTAATATTATGGTTAAAGGGCCGAGTCAAGGACATTGGAAACATATTTCACAGGGTACCTTTCCCTTCTCCATTATCTCTGTGCCATGATGGGGAGTGTAGAAGATTAGTGAGACTGTTGGTAGGGGAGCCTCCTTTGTATGCATCCTATCAGCATCATTACAGCCCATCTAACTCTCATAACATGTCAATGCAATATGTACGTTTCTTCTCTTTTCCAATAAGTTGGAAATTTCATTTTTGTAGAAATTTGAAAAACTTTGAGGTTAGCGAGCTTTAATCTTTACCCTTCTTCTATTAAAGTAGTTCATTACAAGTTGTTAAACCATTTCGAATATGTTGGAAATTGAACCACTGGGGCTTTTTGTGCAATTCTTCTTTTAGAATTGGTACGAATACATATATACAGAAATGAATGGACAGATAAAAAATGAAGGGAAAGAAACAAAGTACTTAGATAATCATCGCCACAAAACAGTAGAGACAACTTAAAAAATCACCTGGTCAAGGGCACAAGCAAAAAGATCAAGAACATGTCCTTGGTTAACAAGCTGCTTTGATAGTCCTTCATAGAACTTCACGGCTTTATGGAAGTGTGGAGCAGAATCCTTATCCAGGTCCTTGTGAGAACGAATAGGCTCAGATAAGTTTTTCGATACAATCTACAAAAGATCGCAAGCAGAAAAGTCAGTACAGTGTGATTTACCATAACAAATTAGTAATTAAAAAGGTAAAGTAGAATTGCCACCATGCTACAGTAAAAGAAAGACCAAGCACTACATGGTTAAACTACATAATAATTACAATCTCAACCAGTTAAATTCAAATTTGGAGGAAAATTATTAAAAATCAAGAAACTTTGAAAACAAGGCATATAGAAGAGGCATCCCAAATACAAATACATTGTCAACAGTCTAACTATCACATGGTACTATTAGACCATATCCACGAAAGAAAGGGGAGGGAGAGAGGTGAGCAGTTGGGAAACGAAGGTCAAGGCAGTTCCACTTATAGTCAAGCACAGAACATTCACAGGGCTAACTGCGAAAACGATCAGGACACCTTTAGCACCCCTTTCATTGGTCTTGTATGTTGAGCAAAACAGCCAATTACACAAGCCAAAATGCCATAGAACACACATATTACTGGAGAAAAAAAAGCTTTGCAAATTTCCATTCGATCCTAAGCATTTGAATGTATGTTGAGCCAAACAACCATTTGCAAAAGCCAAAATGTCAGAACACACGTATTGCCAAAAAAGGCATTACAAACTGCCAATGTTCAACTACTAAGCTTTTAGTTTATCTTTCATTCTCTAATGACTTTGCATCAAAGACCCCTTTTAAGGAATGCAGTAACAAAGTAACAACTCTAAAGCACCCAAAAGTGGGAAAAGAAGAAAAAGAAAACAATTGTGTAAAATATTGCCTTCTAATAAATTCTAGTGATCCCAAGTAGCAGGAAAGCTGCCTAAGAAGTTCCTTAGGAGGCAAACCATAGAAAATAGACCACAACCTTCCAACTACCAACCGGGGATAAAATTTCTACCCTTATATGTTTCGGCAGACCTATCAATTCTTGCTAACAGTGATCTTTGCAGCAAAAACATATTACTATCAATCAATGAGACTCTATATTTAAGTTTCAGTGCCAACAGAAAAATGGCTAAGAATCCTTACAGCACCCTGGCCTTCTGTAGACGGCCCACCAATGAATGCCATGATCCGAGCTCCAGAACCTGGCACGCAAGCTCCCAACAAGCTGGCAGCAACGCTAAGCGCGGTGCTAGTGCACCGGGTGGCCCTCTGATCCGCGGGCACCGGCGAAGGGTCCTTCTGCAACTCCTCCAACACGGAATTAAGCGCAAACTCACAATCTGATGCGGGCAATAAAAATCTGGCAATGCTCTCGGTGCTCAGCCCGTCACGGGGGCCCGCAATAACCCCAGTAGCCGGCTTCGGCTTCTTGAGAAAGAAACTCATCTGTTCAAGCAATTGCTCCTTGTTGACGTCCTTGGATCCTTTGAAAATGTAAGTTTTGGGGACATTGGGGAAACCCAATTCGTGGACATGGACGAACGTCCCGAAAGTGATGAGCCCCACGAGAGAGTGGTCCGGGAGGAGACCGAGAGCCTGAGACAGAGCGGACTTGAGAAACGAGAGCTCCTCCTCGATCATGCAGGTGTCGACGACGAAAATAAAGACCGGAGGCGAGGTGGGTTTTTCGATGGAGGAGTCGTACTCGATGGTGGTGTACTGGGGGAAGAGCTCGGCAGGGAGGTTCTCGTCGGAGATGGAGGCGTAGTGGGGAGGGAAGTGGTTGCGGGTGAAGCAGAAAGGGCAGATCCAGATCTTGGCGGCGTAATCGACGGTGGAGAATGGGTTAAGGACGGAGCGGCAGGTGCGGCAGCGGAGCGGGGCGTAGGGGAGGACGGGCATGGAGGGGAATGGCTTGATCGGAGTGTAGATGGCGGAGACTGGGACTACGCTGTTGGTGGACTCTTGCTTCGTGCCTGGGATTACGTTCCATGGCATTCGAACCCCGTCTTGGGATTCCAGGTCCATAAATTCACTCATTGATTTCTGGACTTCGGGATTTTCAGTTGGATTACAAGGAGTGGGAGAGTGGAATTCTGGGTTTCTTTTTTCTCTGTGTTGACGGGAGAGGGAGAGAGAGGAAGAAGAAGAACTCGAGTCTCAGTGTCTCACTTTGTCCTAAAAAAATAACTTAGTATTAAAATGGCTGAAACTTGGTGAAATATTTTTTGGATTCTAAACGTATTCCAAGCGTTTGATGTTTCTTACTTTATGCATTTAAGAGTTTTTCCAGAATTCATTTTGTTTTTAATACGAATTGATTTCAAAACTTCTTTTTATTATTTAAAAACATTTCCGAATTAGCTATTAATTTTTCAAGAGTAAAGTGTTGTTTGGCATGATGACATATCCCTCACTTCCAACTGAGCCATTTTTAGTACGATTTACTCATTCTTTCAAAGCCTAAATTTGTGTCACTTTTCTGGGAGTTGGCCAACTTCATTCAAGTTATGTTATGTTTGGAAATATAAAGGGAATTGGATTGTTTGCCCTCCTTCATCTTATACTCTTCCTATCCCTTCTTATTTATGTGGTCACGCTTAAGTCATATCAATATTTTATATTCTCATTGTTTTTTGTCTTATTATTTTTATAAAAAAAAATCAATATAAAATGCTGACGTGACTTAACCATGACCACAAAAATAGAAGGGGATGAGAATGATATGAGATGGGGAGGGCATACAATCCTGGTCCAATATAAATGAGTATTTTCACCATTTTCTATGAAATTGTTAATACATACTTACAGTATTTTGACAAGTTTTTATCACAAATCATTATTTGGTCTCTTAATTTAAAAATTGATCAATGTTGAACTTAAAATTAACTACCGCACACTAATTTGGTCCTTGTCGTCCCAAATTCGTCAAATTTTCTTGTAATTTATTAACGTAACACGTAAAAGGCCCACACAACCAATGATTAAACGTCACGTATCAATATAAAAAATTATTAAAATGCAATTAGAAACCAAACAAAATAATTTTAGAAATAAAGAAAACACAAAAAACAATGATTTGGCTATTGCTCTGGTCTGTGCGTTGGACCTGTGAAGAAAATAATGGGGCAATGCTCTCTCTTTCAATTTCGTAGTGTTTTCTGTTTCATCATGTTCGGAGCCCTGCTCGCTTCGATGACTTTCTGTGGAAATGCAAATTCAAATACGACTTGCCGAATTTGAACTTTAGGGGGTTAGGGTTTGCGAATTTTCCAAGTTACGGATTTGTGTCAATTGGGTTTTCGATAGATCACATAAACAGAATACTTAAAAGAAGAGAATGCTTGAATGGAATAATTGTGTATTTCATTGATACGTGAAGGAGAAATATATACAATTGATATGCACAATCGACCCCATAGAAATTGGAGTTGACTTCCTAACTAAGCAAATACATAAAAAAGCTAAGTAAACAAATAATTAGGGATTTGTTCTAATTGAGATCTCATTGATTTGTCAACACTCTCCCTCAAGTTGGTGCATATATGTCACTCATGCCCAACTTGTTTAAAAAACTTGAAAACTTATGACTTGAAACAGCTTTCGTGAGAATATCTGCCAACTGATACTCCGTTCTAATTGATGGTACTTCAATTATTTTTCCTTCCAATTTTTCCTTGATAAAGAATCCATCAACTTCAACATGCTTCGTTCTATCGTGTTGTACCGGATTATGTGCAATGTCACGGGCGGCTTTATTATCACAAAATAATTTCATAGGCTGATCATTTTTAATCCCTAAATCCTACAATTAGCCACAAAATTTCACAAATTCCAAAGGCCATTCCTCTGTATTCGGCTTCTGCATTGGAACGGGCAACCACATTCTGCTTCTTACTCCTCCATGTAACTAAGTTATCCTCAACAAATGTAAAGTAACCTGATGTTGAGCGCCTATCATCAACTGAACTTGCCCAATCTGCATTAGTATAACCTTTAACTCCAAGATGGTTATTTCTTTTAAACAAAATCCCTTTCCCTAGACTTCCCTTCAAATATCACAAAATCCTCATCACTACATTCATATGTTGTTCTCCGGGATCATGCATGTATTGACTCACTACACTCAAGGCATAAGCAAGGTCCGGTCTTGTGTGTGCTAAGTACATTAAACAGCCTACTAACCTCTGGTATCTCCCTTTGTCAACTGGTACTTGATTTGGATCAACACAAAGCTTTAATCCTTCCTCTAATGGTGTAGATACTGGCTGACAAGCTGACATGCTGGTTTCATGTAACAAATCAATAATGTACTTTCTCTGAGACAAGAAAATTCCCGAATTGCTTCTCGATACCTCAATCCCGAAAAAATATTTCAGGGATCCAAGGTCTTTCATCTCAAATTTAGTAGACAAGTATATTTGTAAGGCTACACGTTCTTCCGGATCATTTCTTGTTACCACCATCTCATCTACATACACAATAAGTGTAGTAAGCTTCCCATTTTGTCTTTACAAAAACAAAGTATGATCAGAGTTACTTTGTCTATAACCAAATGCTCTAATTGATTTTGTGAATCTTCCAAATCATGCTCAAGGGGACTACTTCAAACCATACAAAGATTTCTTCAATCTACACACCTTTCTTTTGTATTTATCTGGAGTATTACATCCTGGTGGAAGATCCATATAAATCTCTTCTGTCAAATCTCCATGTAAGAAAGCATTCTTCACATCGAACTGTTGTAAGGGCCAATTGAGATTTGCAGCTAAGGACAACAAAACTCGAACTGTGTTAATCCTGGCCACAGGTGCAAATGTATCTGTATAGTCAATTCTGTATTTTTGAGTGTACCCTTTTGCTACTAGTCTTGCCTTGAAATGATCCACCGTCTCATCAGCTTTATACTTCATAGTATAAACCTATTTGCATCTCACATGTTTCTTACCAGTTGGCAAGTCTGTGATCTCCCAGGTAGCATTCTTCTTCAAAGACTTCAACTCTTCATTCATTGCTGCTTGCCAACGTGGATTGGCTAAAGCCTCCTGCATATTGTTAGGAATAGATACAGTAGATAATTGATACACAAATGACTTATTTGAGTTTAACAGGTGACTGGTAGACACATAATTACTTAACAGATATAACACATTAGACTTAGGGTTGGGCTTATTCACCAAATACTTAGTTTTGCACTTAGGATCAGCTTCGTAAGTGGGTTTAGGAATACCTCGGTTGACACGGTTAGGGAGACGACATGGTGGTGGTGGTGGTGCATCCGAAATCGAAGGCGATTGATTATGGTTATTGGGGCTCAAAGACGGTGAGGCCAACTGTGTGGGTAACGAGGAAGCTAGTGGTGTGGAAGTTGGCAGTGAGCTGTTCGACGAAGTAGGCTCATCTTTTTCAAGGTTTTCAACATTATTTTCATGTGAATGATCACCACTTGTCTCTAATGAATTACCACTTAATTCCAAGTCATTCACATTACTTTCATGTGAATGATCACCACTTATCTCTAAGACATCACCACTTGAATCCAAATCATTCACAATAACTGTATCCGGAATACTATAATCAAGAGTTTAAACTTCTGTTTGATTCTCCACCTGAAGTGAAGACTTGAGGTTGGCATAGTACATATCATACTTATGAAATGCAACATCCACAGCGACGAACAACTTTTTCGTTAAAGGGTGATAACATCGATATCCCTTTTGATGTGAGGCATACCCCACAAACACACATCGCAAGGCTCGAGGTTTAAGCTTACTCCTCTGTTGCTTATGAAGATGAACAAATGCCACACAACCGAACACGTGAGATGGGAGATTGGGAACTGTAGGAGCATCGACATGGGAGGCGAGAACCTGAAACGGTGTCTGAAAATTAACCGATCGAGAGGGAACACGATTAATGACATATGCAACTGAAGTGAGAGCTTCTCCCCAATAGGATAACGGAAGATGAGTTTCAAGCAAAGAAGCACGAATAACTTCTAGAAGTTGACGGTTCTTACGTTCTGCAACCTCATTTTGTTGAGGAGTGTTTGGACATGTAGATTGATGAACAATACCATGATGATCAAGAAATGCATGTAGCTCATTGTTCACATACTCGCCGCCATTATCACTCATGAGAACCTGTATTTATGATTTATATTGTACTTGCATCATTTTGTGAAATCGCTGAAACAAAGAAGTAACTTCATTTTTGAACTTCATCAAACAAACTCAAGTCATACGTGTGCAATCATCAATAAAAGTAACGAACCAATGAGCCCCACCAAATGTAGCAGTTTTAGAGGGTCCCTAGACATCAGAATGAATTATCATAAAAGGAACATAACTTTTAGTCATACTGGGCGGAAACGAAGTACGATGACTTTTAGCTAGTTCACAAATGCCACATTTAAAGCTAGAAACATCATGCTTAACAAATAAGCTAGGAAACAACCTACGTAAATAACCGAAAGAAGCATGTCCAAGTCAACGATGCCACAACCAAACCTCCGAAGCTTTATTCTTCTCCCCTTAAGATCCTTCCACTATAAGAGCTTGAGTCAACATTCCAGTACTGTTCGATGTCAGCTCCAAGTAGTAGAGCTTGCCCTTCCTAATACCATAATCAATCGTCTTGTGAGTCCGAATATCCTTAAAACATAAAAAGAAGGCCAAAAAATCACAAAGCAATGTAGGGCAACAGTGATTTAAGCAACTGACAATAAATTATAGTCAAGGGAAGGAACAACAAGTACAAAATCAAGATTAAGGGTATCAGAAAGGGAGACAATGCCTTCCCCAATAATGGGGACAACATTACCATTGGCAACACTCACGACAGTTTTGATGGATGGTTTTAGGGTTTGTACATGTCTAGAATCACAAGTCATATGTTCAGTAGCACCAGAATCAATTATCTATGTATTATTCGTAACAAATGCAGAAACCTTTAAAGCATTACCATCGTTATATGTATGTTCAGAAGCTACCTTGTTTTTTGCAATCAATGCATGAGTTTGGACTACCATTGCTCTGGATGAATTTGGTGCAATGTGTATGTGTGATTGATAAGGTCGAAACTTCCAAACAAAAGTCCTATAAGACAAACAGAGACAAAACAAGTCAACAAATTTCTTTTTTTTTCCTTTTTTTTTGTTTTCTTCTTTCTTCCCCTTTTTCTATTATTTTTTTCTTTTTTTCTTCTTTCTTTACTTCTTCACCCGTCCATCCTCATTTTCTTTTCTTCAAACAGCAAGTCTTTTCCCCATTTTTTCGCAATAGCACAGCAATCCTTTTTTCCTATTTCGCAACAACAAGCTTTTTTATGCTGTTCTTCAAACAGCAACAAGTGGGTCACAGAGTCTGGGTTCAATCGAATCTGGGCACGCAAATCAGATACACATGTCGAAATCTGGGACAAATTCCGAGCAGTGGGTTGAATCTCGGTTCGTGGTGGTGGATGCAGGGAACGGCTCGGTGAACTCGGATCAGCAACAACGGCGTCGCTCGTTGGTCGATCGGCGCACTGCACAACTGGGTGCGTGGCTGGTAGTTCAGGTTCTCAGGTTAGCAACGACGACATCGCTCGCTGGTCGGACGGCACTGCACAATTGGTTGCGCGGCTGGTAATTATGGTTTTCCGTACAGCGCACGGTCCCTTTTTTTTTTTTTTTTAAAACCTAGGCTCTGGTGCCAGGAAGAGAATGCTTGAATGGAATAATTGTGTATTTCATTGATACGTGAAGGAGAAATATATACAATTGATATGCACAATCGACTCCATAGAAATTGGAGTTGACTTCCTAACTAGGCAAATACATAAAAAAGCTAAGTAAACAAATAATTAGGGATTTGTTCTGATTGAGATCTCATTGATTTGTCAACAGAGTCTAAAGAAAATGATCAAAATTGATGTGTTAACACCAAATTTGAAGGACGACATTGATCGATTTTCAAATAGTTATAACATTGTTGTTTTGTTATATTATTTTTTCGAGTAATATAGCATTCTGAGTTTGCTATAACTAAAATTAGCATAACATTTTGACCATCTAACATTCTAGTTAGGGGTGCAATTTGGGTTGGACCAACCCGAACCCGTCCATGTTCAACCCAACTTTAAATTTAAACAAGCGAGTTTTTTTATGGTTATAATCCATCCAAACCCAACCCAATTTCAACTCGTTCATTGATTGAGTTGAGTTGATCATTTGTCCAACCCAACTCGATTGGGTTGAGCTATGCAACATGCGTGTCAATGACCTTTGCACCTTCGTAGAGAATTCACTAGTGACTTTTGATGGATTATGATAGAAAAGTGCATGTAGTTATAGAAAGCAATTGTTTTTCTGGTAGCCACACTTAGATTTTTGCACGAAGGAGGCTTCTAATCTATGTCCGGTTGGGTACTAGCTTTGTTTTTTGGTAGGAACTTCGAATGACAAGACTTGAGTCGAGTACTAGCTTTGGACAATGAAATGTTCCTTTTTTTTTTTTCTTTTGGTATTAACTTTGGTATTTCTTGTATTTTAATTCTAACTTTGCATGAACACGATTAAAATTTGAAAAAGTTGGGCAATCCAAACCCAACGTAAATAAACCCAAACCCGAATAAACCCAATTAAAACCCAACCCAAACTCGATTTCAGATTGTAAAAATTGGGTTATGATTGGGTTAACCTTCCAACCCTCCCAACCTGCCCGAGTTGCCCCACTAATTCCAGTGAACATAAACCAGCGATTCTTGCTTCTATCAAGTGAAGTGCTTCCATAAATTCACAAAACGCTACTTAACATGCATGGGAGTCAATGTCGATACAAAAATTCACAGAATCAAAACAACTTAAACGAAAAAAAAAAGAACTAAACTAGTTCTTGGGAATGTTCTTGCCCACAATTTTAGCAGGAGCAATGCGGAGAAGGTTTCCGGGCTTACCGGGCAGGGCACCTTTGATCATCACAACATTGAGCTCCTTATCGATCTTCACAATCTTCAGCTTCCTGATCTTGGTCTTGGTCCCTCCCATTCTCCCGGGCATCTTCTTCCCCTTGTACACCCTTCCCGGCGTCGTTCCGGCACCGATTGAACCCAGAGCTCTGTGGCTCTTGGACCCGTGGGTCATCAGCCCCCGCTTGAAATTGTGCCGCTTGATTCCTCCCTGAAACCCCTTTCCGATTGTGGTTCCGGAGACGTCGACGATGTCGCCCTCTTTGAAAAGCTCGTCGAAGGAGAGCTTCTGGTTCGGCTCAAATCCTTCGACGTCTTGCAGCCGGAACTCCTGGAGGTGGCGGAGGGGGATCGAGCCGGCTTTCTGGAGGTGACCCATTTCGGGCTTCGTCAGCTTCCGGTCACGGACCCGCCGGTAGCCGATTTGGACGGCGTCGTAGCCGTCGGTGGCCTGGGTTTTTACCTGGGTGACGATGTTGCCCTCCTTGAAACCCACGACGGTAACCGGGACGACTTTTCCGGTGGGCTCGAAGAAGCTCATCATGCCGAGCTTCGTGGCCATGACTCCGATGCCGGCCTCCATGCTCATGGTGACTCCCGTCGGTCGCTTTTTGTGGGATTTTGCGACGGCGATTTGGAGTGGCGGGGTGAGGAATGGGGAGGATTTGGAGGAGAAGGAGACATTGGGGAGGAGAGCGGAGGAAGAAGAAGGTACAGAAATGGAAAGGATTGACATGGCTGTCTGGTTTCTGGGTTGAGAGAGAGGAAGAGGACTGCAATGCGGGTGGCCTTGTTTCTTATCTACTATACTGTACTGATATGTGGGACCACCCAAACTACAGTTGGGCTGAAAAATAAAAATTGAGTAGAAGGGGATGGGTTTAAATCACTTTTACTCGAGATCTAAAATATCAATAATATTGTAAATATCGGTAGTTCAAAAACATAGAAATTTCGATGTAAATATTAGAATATTATCAATATCAATAAAAATTGAATAAAAACCACGGTAAGAAAAACTTGGAAATTTTTATTAACTTTGCAGGATGTTTATTTAATCAATTATCTATTAGTTTATCACAAAAAATTAGAAGGAAATGCATTGCATGATGAATTTAACTAATTTAAGTTGATTATATAGCGAGCTGGCAAACATTGTGAGTGTAGAAAATATGTAGTAATTAATGAAAGAAGTTTAAACACACCATAATCATTTATATATAATGAATTAATAAAATATTTTACACTTTATAGATTGCATGGTAAGATACATAAGTGACTTAGTACCACATAGAGTTCCTATCAAGGTTTAAAATATCGATGATATCGGTAGTTCAAAAACATGGAAATTTCGATGGAAATATCGAGATAATATCGATATTTTAGACCTTGCTTTTACTTTTACCTCGAATCATATTTTTATTAATATGTAGGGGAAATTAACATAAAACGATTCAGTGCCATGCGGTGAGCTCAATACAATGTTACGTAGAGAAAAACTCACTATAACATTACAACTTGACCTGGATGTCACGATGACCGTGAATCGTTTCCTGAAAGTTAATACTTGCGTAGCTCACTCTATAACTTTTGCCAACTATCCAAACCGTTTATAATTTAATTCGAAATGAATAGCCATTACTAAAAATTAAACAAATTCAAACCCTTTAAACATCCAATTGTAATGAAAGATACATGCGAAAAACTAGGATTTAAGTCCTTGTGGTAAAATCTGTTAGGATTTTAGGCCCAAAGTTGAAAATTTCGTCAACTCTTTGTTAATTATTAACACGTAAGTCACACATATTAGGCTAAAATGAAACTCTCCGTTAATTATTAACACATTGGGCTACATGAGGCTAACTTTATCTTTTTAATCTCGCATATGAGCTTTTATATTCTAAAAATTAAAAGAAGAGTTGACAAAACATTTCAATTTTGAGCTTAAATCTTAACAGACTTCACCAAAAGAGCTTAAATCATAATATTTTTACCACATGAGTTATCTTCCAACTACCCTATTACCAAATAATCCAATTATGCCCAACTATTTTCTTGATGCATTCATTGGGTCTAATCAGATAGGGGGTATAGAGAAAAGATTCTTTTGTTAATTTGGGTCACTACGCAAAATGTTGGCGGATTCTACACAGTGAAAAAGGCAAATAGGAAAACTGTGTCACCCATGTCATACCATATGGTCAGGAACAAATAGCGGTATGCTATCATACTGAAAAACTCTCGTATAACTGGAAGGTAACTAGCATTTACCTTCATAGAAGAAACTTGGAACGAGAATCACTTGATACACCAATTCCGTTGCAGATTTAAGCTCCTTACGCGGCACTTTAGAGCTAAAATCAGATAACACCTGAAAAAATCAATCAGTAAACTAACCAAATGGAACTATTCTACAACCTTTTGCTGTGATAATACCTCTTCCAATAAACAATTTAACACCAAGCTTATTTGGTCACGCAGACCTCTCTAATTCTCGGCCAAAATAAATACTGCGCCGGTGAAGAGCTCCTCCGTATCTCTGTTTCTCAAAACAAATAATGGAATATTTAACGGAATCTGTAGCGGTGTCAACTGTCAAAGCATGCTGCTAGCTACAAGGACCCCAGAGGTAGATGTTCGCCAGGTTAACTCACATTTTCACTAACATTTGCTGAGCAACGCATCTCCTTGTCAAGTGTCTGAAGGGTCATTGATGTCCTGGGCAGTGTAACAGAATACTTTAGCAGATAAAAGTGGAAAATCATAGAGGACCGATAAACAAAGAATAAATAAATAAAAGGGGGTTTTTGAACATTAGTCCTTACAAAAGATTAAAATTTAAAAAAAACCTGATGCTAGATTAAATATTCAATTTAATCCCTTGAGTGTACTTTTATCAAAATTTACATTCAATTTTTCTTATTTAATGTGTATTTTTATTTAATCTCTCCATATTAAATTTTAATTTTATTAATATGCACATATTTAATTTTTTTAATTAGAAATGAACGTAAATGAGAAAATATTAAAAAAAATTTGTGATACAAAAATATATAGATACATAAGTGTACAGAAATGATTGTGCCAAAATATATAAAATTGACTTTTTTGTACCAAAATATTTGTACCTACATGATTGTACCGAAATATATTATAATGAACCTAAATGTATGTACTGAAATGTATTATATTGAATTAATGTACCTAAATGTTAATAGCGAAATGTATGTATCAAGATGTACGAACCTAAATGTCAATACCGAAAATGTATGAACCTAAATATCAATACCAAAATGTATGTACCTAAATGTATTTACCGAAATAATAATTGAATTAATGTACCTAAAAGTCAATACTCAAATGTGTGTATCAAAGTGTACGTAACGAAATGCATGATATTGATCAAAATGCATTATATTGAATCAATGTAACTACATGTTTGTACCGATAGATATACCAAAATATTCAAATGTATTAATGTACCTAAATGAAGAACATACAAAATTGTTATCGGAATATATATTATAAAAAATTTAGTTGCCTAAATGTAGACATTAAAATATATTATGATGAATGAAATAAAAATTAAATTTAAATGTAATTAATACATTAAAATAAAAATAAAAAGATAAAATAAAACATCAAAATACAACTAATAAATGATATGATTAAATGTGCTAGGGACTAAAATTGGATTTTAATCTTACATATGGTTATAATCTAAAACTCATCTTTTTTAGAGATTAAAATGAAGTTTTCTATAAATAAAAGTGACTTACCTTATTCTCTATAGTATTACTAGTCCGTCAGGAATTTCCAATTTCACCCCGGGTTTTGCAACAATAGTGACTTTCCCCTTGAGAAGTAAATCAACCATAAGAAAAGAAATGAGATATTGTTGGTGTTTAATCGACACATAAACAGCGAGAAACAGTGGAAAGATTGATGGCAATATGCTCTTCAAGAAAATTAATTTTATATGAATGGATAAATGAATGTATGAACTTGAATGAATATGAGTCCAATGCATGGTATATGTGTTCTGCTCGAATGAATATGATGTGTTCTGCTCTGATATCAATGCCAGAGTCATATGTATAATCATACATACTGCCAGAACTAGCAATTTGTTTTCCAGCAAGATTCTGAGGTCTTTTATCACAAAGTAAATAAAATAAACTCCATAAAGCTAAAAGGTTACAATTCAGAATATGCTTGGGCACAAAGTTCATACAAATTTGAAACAAATTTCGGGAGAACATTAACAATACCTTGAGAGTTATACCAGCTCCAAACCACACATCACCAGTCACCTTCAAGCTATCCAGGTCAATACTATCGGGTATGGACTTAAATCGACTTAGGAGGTCACTGACCTGAAGGAGATAAAATAAATAAAGCTATTAAAGACAAATAGCAACAGATAAAGGAATGGAAATTGCCATGATGAAACAGATCTTCACCTTTTCAAATTCTGGTCCTAATTCAATGAAAGGATCTCTGGGATTAGTTCTAGTTATATTCCGAACTAGAACTCCTTCATCGCAGATGTAGATATCTGACTGTAGAAATACATAAATGAGATGTAACAAAAACTAAAAATTTAAAGCTCTACAGAGAGCAATATTTCACTTGTTAATATTGAACGTATGGGTTAGAGAAGTGTTAACATCACCTTTAAAAGAAGTAGGTCTGATGTTTTATTGATTGAAAGAGATCGAGAATGGGGGACATTGATACCAATAGCACGATCAAAGTGTTGTGCTAGGACAGCACCAAACCCGTTGGAACCAACTCAAGCTAACCCACATGAAATATATCAAATGAAATGCAAGAACAAAATATTAAAGACACCAAGATTTTAACGAGGTTTCTCAACAGTCAGTTTAACTGGAGGACGTCCTCAGAGCAGTAGGAGCTCACCCAATAATCCACTATCAACCAAATGAGAATTTACAAAGTGTTGACAATCTCACAACCAAAAACCCCAATACAACCAACAGCTCTCACACACCAAAGAAACAAATAGAGAAATAAATATAGTGATTAATTTCTTCTCTATACAAAGCTCAAAGCTATTACAACAATAAAACTTTGATGGGGTGAGAACTAAACAATGAGAGGGCATACTTTCTTCTTCTCTCCAAAATGGAGCTACTGAAAAAACCAATATGTGCTTTCTATTTTCTGCTACTATGTGGTTGCCCTTGCTCTCTCAAAGATGGGCTACTAAAACAAATGGTGCTCTCCTTCTTCTCTCTCACATTCGGATGCTAAGCTTCATCATCCATAAAGTAGCTAAATACAAAACCAATAATAAGGCTACTTGCTAGTCTTTACCCTTTTTTCTACAAACATCATCATGACCCTTTTTATCTTTTCAACAAACATAATGATGTTGTCTACCTTCTTTTGTTTATTTTATTTAGCCGAAAGTTGTTTTGTCATTTGGCCATAATTCAACAATCTTCATCTTGGCCAAATTCCGAAAGCGCCATGACGAGCCAAACCAACATAATCAACAATCAACACAAACCACTCCCAAAAGTAGTAAAAGAATAACTCAAGCTGAGCCAAAATGCTCCAAAACTCCTACTGCTCAACGCATTCTTTATATAGGCAAAATGTGAGCCAAGTTCAAGCAATGAACAAACTTGACTACACCAACAACCTTAGTCAACATTTCAGCAGGGTTGTCTTTAGTTGGAATCTTCTGGACAAATCTCTCATTCACCAACGACTTCACGCACAAAGTGATAACTCACTTCTATGTGCTTGGTCCTCGCATGATGAACCTGATACTTAGCTAAATAAATGGCACTCTAAATATCACAATGTACCTCCACCTGCTTCTGATCAATCCCCAAATCTCTAATCAGCCCATGTATCCAAATGACCTTCTTTATAGCTTCAGCAACTGCCATATATTTAGCCTTTGTAGTAAACAAGGCAACAGACGACTGCAAAATGGACTTCCAACAAACTGGCCCTTTAGCCATAGTAAACACATAGCCTGTAGTAGATTTCCTTCCATCCAGATCACCTGCATAATCTGAATCAACATAACCAACTGCAAAATGATCAATACTAGAGTCATATCACTCAAAGCATAAACCAACATCTCGAGTACTATGGAGATACCTCAATATCCACTTAGTTGCTTGCCAATGCTTTTTACCTGGATTATGCATATATCGACTCACCATGCCAAGTGCATGAGCAATATCCGGTCTAGAGCATACCATTGCATATATCAAACTATAAACCAAATTTGCATATGGTATATTTTTCATTTGCAGCTTCTCTTTATCAGTTTTAGGACATTGTAGATAACTCAATTTAAAATGAGGAGTCAAAGGGGTACTAACCAGTTTGGTTGAATCATGAACTCCAAACTTCCGAATTAACTTCTCAAGGTATTGTCTTTGATTCAAACTGACATCTTTGGCAACTAGACAGTACTCAAGAGCAACTAGTGCTCTGATACCAATTGTTATGCTAGGACAACACCAAACCCGTTGGAACTAACTCAAGCTAACCCACAGTAAATATATAAAATGAAATGCAAGAACAAAATATTAAAGACACCAAGATTTTAACGAGATTCCTTAACAGTCAGTTTAACTGGAGTACATCCTCAGAGCAGTAAGAGCTCACCCAATAATCCACTCTCAACCAAATAGGAGTTTACAAAGTGTTAACAAGCTCACAACTCAAAATCCCAATATAACCAATAGTTCTCTCACACCAAAGAAACAAATAGAGAAAGAAATATAATGATTAATTTCTTCTCTATACAAAGCTCAAAGCTATTACAACAATAAAACTTTGATGGAGTGAGAACTGAACAATGAGAGGGCACACTTTCTTCTTCTCTCCAAAATAGAGCTACTGGAAAAACCAATCTGTGCTTTCTATTTTCTGCTACTATGTGGTTGCCCTTGCTCTCTCAAAGATGGGCTACTAAAATAAATGGTGCTCTCCTTCTTCTCTCTCACATTCGGATGCTAAGCTTCATCATTCATAAAGTAGCTAAATACAAAACCAATAATAAGGCTACTTGCTAGCCTTTACTCTTTTTTCTACAAACATCATCATGACCCTTTTTATCTTTTCAATAAACATAATGATGTTGTCTACCTTCTTTTGTTTATTTTATTTAGCCGAAATTTGTTTTGTCACTTGACCATAATTCAACACAAAGAACTGGTACATGCATAAAAGTTACATTACATAAAAACATTGAAACAATAACTATTGAAAGAAATGACAAATATTGATCATCGGACGAAAAATACCCGTGTTGCTGAACCATCTGCTGTTTCTTGCAAAGGAATTTCATCACCATCCGTTCCCTGTTAAAAGGGAACAATATTTTTAGTAATTACTAGTTAATATAGGGAAGTTCTACAGATTATGGGGTATGGTACTTTCGAAACAGGGATATCTTCTATCTTTAGTGCATCTGTATCCAAAAGCCTTTTAACGGCTTTGAAATTGACACACCTGTACAAAATAGCATAAGTGTGAAATTAAACATATTATTCAGTTGTAGAAGCAATGTAAAAGACTTACTATTTCAACTTACAAGCTGCCAGTATCAACAAGTTTGAATTTGTCCATTGACTTGGATACACCAACAAGCACATAACACAAAAGAGTCATTTAATAGAAATGATACTAAAATCAAGTTAATCATTAAAAAACAACAAGTATATGTTGTGTTTGGCTTATACATTTGTGAGTAATTATGAGTCATGTGTTGACAACAATTTAAAACATGGTGACTGCCACAAGCAAAGTTGGAAGCAAGCAAGACTTGACCTTGTGTTTGCTTGCACACAATTGTGCATGTTTTCTCTTCTATGCATTAAATGACAAATGAAAAAAAGTTGTACTTTATAGACTAGGTATAGACTTTGGTGCATGCTAGGTAGGCTAGGTAGTAATTATGTCATGTGAACTTAAGACTTTTTGGTCTTGGTTGTTGGCATAGTTGCTAGTGTATGCCTATAACTAGATGCAATATTTGTGCATTTAGTAATGCTTAGAAAGTGGGAAGGTAAGCATCATAGAAGCATCCAAGGGGAGAGCATCCGGCTCTCCTATGGGAAATGTTGAACATGGGTTGAGAGAAAATCAAGAGAGTTAGAGTGAAAAGTATTCTAGTGAAAGAACTCTTGGGGTAGAGTGAGGCTCTTGGGAAAATTCTATGAGTGGGTGTGCAAGGGATTCGGGATTGAGTTGTGTTGATTTAACTCATGTGTACTTGTACTCTTATTCATAGTGAAAAGCAAAATCTCTCCGGGGACATAGGCATGTTTTTGCCGAACCTCGTAAATTTCTCGGTGTCTTTATTTCTTGTATTTTATTATGTTCAACTGAGTGTGATTTGGTGAGGTTGTAATCTGAATCTCGTTTCCGCACTAACGAACGGGCCAAGGCACAATAGTATAATCAGCACAAAATAGAATTTCAAACCGAGAAAGTGGGATATAAAACAAAACATAACCAAAAAGGAGACCAAAAGGAAAAGGAATAAGTCACAACTTCCATGTTTCACAAAATTCTGAGCTATTTCCGCAAGCTGCATTATATTATTGGAAAAAATATTAATTACCTATTTTTTAACGTATTAAGAAAAAAATAAAATGGGGAGGGATCCATGACACCACATTTTAGACAAAACTATTATGCCATTGGATTAGCCCATTATGAACGGATGGGATTGAATTTGACATGCCAAGTTTAATTGATATTTTTTTAAATAAATAAACTTTGAAATAATAAATCTGAAACATTTTAATTAATTTTATTTTTCACTCGTTCCTTGAAAATCGAAGAGATCAAATTTAACCCTCCTCCTCCTCTTCACGCAGAAACCCTAAGCTATTGGTTTCTGTTGGTCTCCTTCTCCCAGATTTTGGCTACCATTCTAAATTGTAATGGAAGTGTGTCTGATTGTTGTTGACATTGACCATATGAGTTACTTGTACAATTGGCTGGGTTCAATCATAGACTGTTCACAAACTAATCCATATACTGATGACGACGAAATTGAAGGCTCAAAACTTGTGTCTGAAATGTGGTGCCATGGATCCTCCCCAAATAAAATCTATCCAGCAATAGTTAACAAAAACAACAAAAACAAAGCCAAGTTAACAAAAACAAGTTTACTTCAGCAAAACATAGAGCATTTTGGATTAGGAACAAATCTGGATTTAAAAGTTCACTTCTAGAAATTATATAGTATATTATTCATTCGGTGAACATGGGTATAAAAACACCCCCAGAAAACAACAATCAATTTCTCTCAGCAATAAAACGGGCCTAACAGATCCTCCATAACACAGCAGACCAACCCAATCAGGACTCAGGGGGGTTCTCAAAATAACAATAGCCCAAATCCATGTTGCAGCTCCAATTAGCAAGGTTGATGCTATCCAAATTTATTGTCACACAAAAGAGTGTATAGTATTTTAGATTATGAACATATTTGGATTTTGAGTCATTGACAAATGACAACTCATCTTACCCGAAGTTAGTTTGGGTTAGATAATTGTGTTCATCGCCAAAATGTTATAATTATGTTCATCACCAATATGTTGTTGTTAAAACCATCAGCAGCCAGTCAATTACGGCACAACGTGCAGCTTTATGAACAGGTTTCCCAATTTTTCTAAGCAGTTTCTTCCTTTCAAGGCTTCCCCTAAACTTGAATCTAACTCCTACAACATACTTAAAATGAAAATAGGACCTATACAAGATGTGGAGTCATTAAAGAATTTCAAGTTTAACCTATCACTCAAAAGTTAAAATATTTATAAATTGCACCACAAAATTATAAGAAGTGAAAAACTAACCACCCTTGAAAATACTACCATTGAGCAGCCCAACCACAATTTTATTGGGTACCTTGATTGATAATATTATTGTTATGCCTCCATTAGGATAAAATTCTGGCTCCGTCACTGCACATCTGGATTGTAGAAGTTTGCCTTTGAAATGTTGGCAAAGGGGAAAACTGGACATAAGTCGGCATGTACTAATTCCTAAAATCCTCTTAGCATGGAACACGCATCTTCATTGGATCCAACAACCAATCTATGCCCAACAATGCATTACAAGTGGAAGTGTTTTCAACAATAAAGAAAGCCACCATAAGTTTCTTTGATCCCAAGTAACACCATAGGTTTTGGTGATGCCCCCAGAAAAATTTGATGTTGTTAACTCTATAGAGATTAAATCAGCATGTAATAGGCTCAATTTTCTTAACACTTTCAGAGGCAAAACGTTCACAGATTCCTCTCCATCAATCATTACTTTTCCAAATGGCACTCCTCCTAGATGAGCAGCCATCTCATATGGGCTGCCACTCTCAGATTTGAGCTAAGAACAATCGATAGAACTTTTATCGGATTGGATATTAGACCATCAGATTTGGTTAAAGATGCTTCCTTGTAAAGAGTTACAATCAAAGAGACTAATTGTCTTAAGGCTGGTAAATCGATACTACGCAAAAGAGTTGGTAATAGAGCAAATTCTAATCGATCTTAGAGTTTAAAGGAAGGTTCTTAAAGTTCTAAGGTCTTGGTTTTAAGTGGTATTTTGCCTAAACCCGTGATCACCTTCCCTCCAGAAACACCAACATGCGTTGTACAACAGTTGAGAGGGAAGGTTGAGATTTTGGTATCTTTGACTAGTCAAAAACAATATAGGCCTACATTGTTCATTAGAGTAAATTAAAAGTCCAAATTTTATTTTCTTGTAAATCATCTTTTTAGGTCAAAATCAATGCTAGGGAGATTAGATTATTACTTAAGCGTTGATTAATGTGCTTATTTTTTTTAATGACACATCATTTAATATGCAAATGTAGCCTATAAATATAGTCTCTGTAGAATTACTCTTATTTTTAGTGTAGACAACAACAACTCTTAACAAAAACACCATCAGTGTGCTAGAAATAAATGCACATACACCGACTATATCAGGTTCGAAAGGAATTATGTATGGAAAATTTGGAAAAACTGGATACATAATTCATAATACCTTGATTCCTGAATATAATTTCTACATTCCGAATCGGAAATATTTCATAAAAATTCGTAGTAAATTATGATTTGACATTTGAGTTCCTCAGGCCCCCCTATGCAGAATAATAATCTAGAGGGTGGTGAGAGCTACGGCTATATTTGACTCTACAAAAAGATATATATCATGTGAAGAAGAGATGTTCAGCCCTTGGTCGTTGTCTTTTGGTTAACTTTGCCTAGCTGAACTCCCACGGAGGAACCAGAGGTAGATCCAGATCCGTCGACGCTGCTCGCCTTCCTTTTCTTTGCCTTCTGAGCCCAACCAATAAGTCCCGAGCGTATACCCTCGTCGAATATTGCTTTCTTGAATTTGGTTCCCATCTACATTGCATTGCAGAAACAGAAAAGAATGGAGAACTTTAAAGAATGTGCAACTTTGACAACCACCCCGAAAAAATTAGACAAAATTTAGTCATTATAACGAAAACTAGCCATTTTTAGAAAGCTTTACGTTAGCCAAAGTTGATGACTATGGAAAATAGCATCAAAACTTGACTAAATGTCGTACCCAGTGCACAAGGCTCCCGCTTTACGCAGGGTCTGGGAGAGGTGAATGTCGGCTAGCCTTACCCCCATTTATGGAGAGGCTGCTCCCAAGTCTCGAACCTGAGACCTACCGCTCATGGACGAAGGCACTTGCCATCGCACCAAGTGCGACCTCTAGCATCAAAACTTGACTAAACTCACTATTTTGTTATCTGTTAATGACTCTTTCTCTTAAGCTGAAAATTTGCCAAATTTGATGGTTGTGGACAAATAACACTCCTTTTTAACTTGAAGCCCCTTCAAGTATCGACTCTTCTAATCGTACTCAAACTGCCTTCGAGTCTTCCTCGAAGGGGCTTACGTGTAAGCTTTGAGTAAGGGGAGTTTTTTGTCCATCAGCATCAAATTTTTACTAAATTTGCCAAACCCCCACTCACTAGAAAAGGGAAGGTAAGTTGCAGTTTTAAACTCGACTCACCTGCGTGACAATGGCATAAAGTGGTAGAGTACTGTAACTACAGAGCACCTGAATGAACACCCTAATGAAACAGAAAATTAAAAGGAGAGGGATTAGCAGCAAGAAATGTTAAATTGAATGTTCTTCGAGTGATTTTTGAACGAAGAATGAAAAAGGGAAAGGTCCTTGGAGTTTTACCCAATAACAAGCCTGGGGACAATGTATCTTACTTTTCCCATTATGCAAGATGTAAAACCATATTGAACCTGCAAAAGAATATAAGCAGATCAAAGATCAAGTCAGTCTCACTTAACAATTTAATTGTAATCGCATGGTATGAAGTGGATTGAAGAATCTGCATTTACCCATATCCAGAAAAAGAATGCCATTTCGAAAGCATTTTGGAAGAGGATGAGATGAATCAAGAAGAGAACAAATTTGGGCTTGCCAAACCAAAAGTGCTTGTCTGATGGTTGAACTATTAGTTCTCCTTCTACGGCGATATGCTTCTCAGCAACTTCATGAGCTAACTGGGTGATTACGTGCTGCAGCTTAGTTCCAACAGCAAGTAGAAGCTGGAGAAAGAGGATAAAAACGATTGATTACATTGCAAGGAACTGAAATCAGAACAATGATGATAGAGAACAACTAGTGTTCTGTATTATGCACAACTCAAACGATGCAGTGACTGAAATGTAATGGAAGGAGTTAGATTAAATGCTTGAATTTGCAAGCACAGCAGATGAAATGAAAATAATGCACATGAGAAATGAGTGACAAAACCCCGGCAAGGTTATGCGAAGACCACTTACAAAGAAAGGAATAAATGCAATCCAGAAGTATGCATGCCATCCTGCACGCGAAAAAGAAAAGAATGTCACTATTTATGGCGATGGTGTTCTTCTTGAAGGCGGGCAATGCAATCTATGCCACAAGTGTAAAAACTGCATGAAAATGTCAAAGGGAGGTGGTTTCGTTTGAAACAAGAATCATACCATCGACATTCATAAGCATGAAGATGACCACAAATATCCAAAGATACCAACTGCAGCCAACGAAAACCATATGGTGAATGAAAACGAATCAAAACCATTTTACAGGGCAGCTTGGTCAGAGACATTAAACGTCTCAAAAATTACCCAATGAATTCACAAAGAACTTCCCTATGGCAAAATTATATCAGATAAAACTTGCCTGATACCGACGACTCTTTTAAAATCATCTTCAAGGGCGCGTACCATGTACGTGTAGAAATCAAACTTGGGGTTTCCCCTGCAATGGGTCTGCAGTGAGAAATAAAGAACACCAAAAATATAACTCAGGTTAGGAGCCAAGTAAGGCAATAAACACACTGAGAACTCATCAACCCTTTGTAAAGGTACCTTACCGAGATGAAACCGAGTCGCAAAGTCAAGTAGTCTGATCTGCACACTGATCCATAAAACTGGTTGAGGAAAGAATGCTGGACGTGTGCAGAATAACAAACCAAAAACGGCGTTAGCAATAGTATTTCCACTTGGAAAAACAATAAAATTGTACCGATTTCAAGTGAATCTGAGGTCTAACTTCTTGGATTCCTTAACAATTCCTATCCCAAGATCGTGCAAGACTCACCAAAATCGTTCATGGCCTCTTTGAAAAACAATAATAAGCATCAATTCTTTCCTTTTCTTAAAAGTAACGGAAATGCACTAAACTCAACTATTATTTTATCATCTGTGAGTTCTAGCCTTCGTTAAAAACTTAAAATTATATATGTGGATAGATTGCATTATAAATGGAAAAGTATCTTACCAGCCATCCCTTCACACGATAATTTTTACCGATACCCCAAAAGTGATCCTTGACAAAGTCATGCTCCTGAACATGGGTGATCTTTGTTTGAGCTGCACCAACACAAATCTCGAATTGGGGAAATATACAAGCAACAAGTAACAAGCAACAACAAGATCAATGGTGTGAAGCCTATCCAAATGAGAATGTAGTTCAGCAAGTCAGTCGACAGCTCATCTGAAAACTCTCAGTGCGTTCTCTAATGGAATTAAACCCCTGCTAGTTGTGTTGTTGAACGCATAAACATGCAATTGGGACATCACATGAATCTCATATTCAATAACAAATATCAAAAGAAAACACAGCAAGAATTCATACCTTCATCTACTTCACTAATCTCTTTTGCATTTTCCTCCTCCCATTGTTTCCATTGACGTATCTGAATCATGGTAATAAAAAAAAACCAAGGATGCTATGAACATACTGCGTTTAAAACACCAACAATAAACGTCAAGTAAAAGGTTTATCAAAATAATTGGTGTTCTTAAGCTCACCTTTAAACCTCCGAAGACAATAGTGAGAGCACAGAAGGTCACATGGACAATGGCTAGGACAAAGATAAAGATGTGCAGGTGATGGAATGCCTCAACTGATAGCAATGGTACCTTATTCTGTGGGAGAAACAAAATGAAAATAGTCAGAGCACATAATTTTTATGCATCTGTGCATATACAATGAAAGTACTGTTGGGATATAAAAGACTTCTCTACTTTGGAGATGTCTATCTCACAAATAAGAATGTAACACAGCGGAAATTGATAGGCAAGAGAAAAAGAATATTCAAGGTAACACTCAAAACTTTTCTTATTCTCACACAAACTAATACAAGAGAAATCACTCAAACACTCTTGGAAGCTATGAATGCTTCTTCTACTTATTCTCACTTTAGAGAGCCTTCTTGTCTCTCTTACTTCTTCTTCTTCTTTCTCACTTCTCTTTTCTTCTTCTTATATCTTACATTACAACATACTCACCTATATTTATAGGCAAGCATAACCAACCATACCAAGTGTGAAATCATCCTAGCCATTATTCTTGATTCTCTTAAAGTAGCCCACCAACATAGACTTTGCTTATGAACATAATGAACACATGCCATATTCATGCTAGAATTGTCTAGCATTTTCAATGCATGCACCCACCATTCTAGAAGCAAGATTACCTTTCAACATCCCCCCTTAATCTTGCTTGTGACGCCGATTGAGTTTCTCAGTCTGATAAAGACTTCTTGCTTGAGTGGCTTAGTGAATATGTCTGCAATTTGGTCTTGAGACTTCACGTATTCCACTTGCACATCCTTTCTTGCAATGCACTCTCTTATGTAGTGATAGCGGGTATCTATGTGCTTGCTCCTGTCATGGAATACTGGATTTTTTGCTAGAGCTATTGCAGACTTATTGTCGACATAGATCTCTGTTGGTTCTTCTTGTGGCATGCTTAATTCTGTCAGCAAGTTTCTCAGCCAAATTACATGACAAACACATGCGGTAGCAGCTACGTATTCAGCTTCACATGTAGATAGTGTGACAATCGGTTGCTTTTTCGACATCCATGTGAATGCAGTGTCTCCAATGAAGAACACAAATCCAGTAGTGTTTTTTCTATCGTCAGAATCTCCTGCCCAATCACTGTCGCTATATCCAACAAGTTTGTAGTTACTAGAACTTGAATAGAACAAGCCAAAGTTAATAGTACCTTTAAGGTATCGAAGAATTCTTTTGGCAGTCTTCAAGTGTGTAGTTGTGGGATTCTCCATGTAGCGACTGACTAATCCGATGACATAGAGAATGTCTGGTCTTGTGCATGTCAAGTAGCGCAAGCTTCCAACTAGACTCTTGAAAAATGTTGGATCTACACTTTCTCCTTCATCATGCTTGGTTAGTTTGACTCCACACTCCACTGGCGTGCTTATGGGCTTGCAGTCGTGCATTTTGAACTTTTTCAGTATCTCATTTGTGTAGCTTTCTTGGGAGATGAAAATGCCTTCTTCGCTCTGCTTAACTTCAATGCCTAGGTAGTATGCCATTAGCCCGATGTCCGTCATCTCAAATTCTTTGGTCATCACTTTCTTGAACTCTTCAAACATGCTTGGATTACTCCCAGTGAAGATTAGATCATCCACATATAAGCACACAATCAAAATATCTCCATTTTGACTTTGACGTAAAGAGCATGTTCATGAGGGCACTTGGTGAAGTTGTTTTCTTGGAAGTACTTGTCGATGCGACTATTCCATGCTCTTGGCGCTTGTTTTAACCCATAGAGGGCTTTCTTCAGCTTCAGAATCTTGTCTTCATGCCCTTTGATTTCATAGCCTGATGGTTGCTGAATGTAGACTTCTTCTTCAAGGACTCCATTTAGGAAGGCGGACTTCACATCCATTTGTTGAATCTTCCATTTGTTTTGAGCTGCCAAAGAAATTAGCAATCGTATCATTTCCAAACGAGCAACAGGTGCAAATACCTCATCATAGTCGATTCCGGCTCTTTGACTATAGCCTTTCGCCACTAGTCTCGCCTTGTATCTTTCGACCTCTCCGTTGGCATTTTTCTTTGTCTTGTACACCCACTTGACTCCGATGGCTTTGTGTCCTTTTGGAAGAACAATGAGTTCCCATGTTTCATTTTTCTCGATTGCTTCGATTTCTTCATCCATTGCTTTCCTCCACTTAGTATCTTGTACTGCTTCTTGGAAGTCGACTGGTTCACAATCAGCAAAGAGACAGAAAAGTGTAGGATTATCAAGTCTTTCAGCTACCTCATAGAGATCTCGTATACTTCTTGTGCGTGGTACTTCTCTTTCATTTAGGCTCCCACTTGATGATGTTGATGCTGGTGAATTGCCATGATTGGTTGATATTGGTGAAGCAGGTGGAGTAGTGGATTCTTGTTGAACTTCTCTTGCTTGCTCCATCGTCCCGTGTTCATTCTCTTCTTCAAATTGAGGAAAGAAATGAAGATCTCCTGCATGCGGGCCAAAATCCCATTCTTCTTCTTCGTCGAACGTCACGTCTCGACTGATCACCGTCTTTCCATTGTTTGGATTATACAACTTGTAGCCTTTTGAATTTGAGTCATAGCCGATGAAGATGAACTTCTCACTTTTGTCGTCGAGTTTGGCTCTCCTCTCGTCTGGTACATGTACATGGGCTATGCTTCCAAAAACTCTTAGATGAGAGATACCTGGTTTTCTTCCACTCCATGCTTCTTGCGGAGTCTTTCCCCACACACTTCTTGTTGGAGATCGATTGGATAGGTAGACAGCACATGCTACAGCTTCTGCCCATAACTCCTTAGGCAATCTCTTGCTTTTGAGCATACTTCGAGCCATGTCGAGGATAGTTCGATTTTTTCTTTCCGCCACACCATTTTGTTGAGGGGATCTTGGAACTGTCAAAGGTCGACGAATTCCATTGGCTTCACAAAATTCTTGAAATTCCTTTGAAGTGAATTCTCCTCCTCGATCAGATCTCATGGCTTTGATCTTGCAACCACTCTCTTTTTCTACGGCGGCTTTGAACTTCTTGAATGCTCCAAAGACTTCTGATTTCTGCTTCAAGAAATAAACCCATGTTTTTCTTGAAAAATCATCAATGAAGAGAAGGAAATAATTATTTTTACCCAAAGAGCTTGGTTTTATAGGACCGCACACATCGGTATGAATGAGCTCAAGTGGCTTCTGGGCTCTTGTGGTCGACTCCTTTGGAAAGCTTTTCCTGAATTGTTTTCCAAGTAAACATCCTTCACAAACTTGATCAGGGTGGCTGATGCACGGTAATCCTCTCACCATCTCTTTCTTAGATAATAACTCCAATCCCCCGAAGTTAAGATGCCCAAAACGAAGATGCCAAAGCCAAGATATGTCTTTGTAACATATCTTGAGACACTTTGCAACATCGTTTTGAATGTTCATGGGAAACATCCTATTCTTTGACATTTTCGCCTTGGCAATTAATCTTCCTTTGTCATCTCTAAGAAAAAGGATATAATTTTTTGTATGAAAATCATAACCTTTTTCTAAGAGTTGACCCAAACTCAAAATGTTGCTTTTCATATTGGGCACGTAGTAGACATTTGAAATTAATTGGTGACCGCCATTTTCAAGGGGAATAAGGATGTTACCTTTTCCTTTTACCGGTATTTTGGATTCGTCTCCAAAAGAAACGTTGCCACTCACTGATTCATTGAGCTCTACGAACACGCTTCTTTTTCCACACATGTGGTTGCTGGCGCCGGTGTCAAGATACCATGTATAGTCTTGGTCTCCATCATTGTTCTTGCATGCTAGTAGCACAACGCCATTCTCTTCTTTATCTTCTTTCACATAATTGACCTTCTCATCAAGTCTGTTGTTTGGAGCTCTACATTCCCAAGCATAATGCCCGAACTTTTGACAATTATAGCATTGAACTTGAGATTTTTCATACCTCAAGTTTGAGCGTCCTCTCCCACGACCTTTTGTTGAGTTTTCTCCTCTTTCGTAGTTGCTATGGTTGTTGAAGTTCCAACTGCGTCCACGCCCATGTCCACGTCCGCGACCTCGGCCACGACTTCTTCCGTACTGGCTTCTCTCGTTGTCGAAGCTTTCTTCTTTCTTCTTTGGCTGAATATGTATCTTGAGGAGCTGCTCATCATTCCCTTGCCTCTTCTTATGTTTCTCTTCATATGCTTGTAGCGAACCCATTAATTGCTCTATACTGATTTCTTCCAAGTCTTTAGTTTCTTCAATTGTCACGACAATGTGCTCAAACTTGGGGTCCAACGAGCGTAGTATCTTCTCCATAATTCTAACATCTTCTAACTTTTCACCGTTTCTTTTTAATTGATTGGAAACGGCTAAAACTCTTGAGAAGTAATCGGAGATTGATTCAGACCCTTTCATTTGTAAAGATTCGAACTCACCTCTTAATACTTGAAGACGAACCTTTTTCACTTGTTCGGCTCCTTTGTAAGAGGTTTGAAGCTTCTCCCATGCTTGCTTGGCGGAGGTTGCACTTGAGACCTTCTCAAAGCCATTGTCATCTAATGCTTGGTAGATGAGGTAGAGAGCCTTCTTGTCTCTCTTTCTTGAATCTTTCAAACTCTCATTCTGGGGTTGGGGCAGAGTAGCTTCATCTTCTGGCTCAGTGTAGCCTTTCTCCACGACTTCCCATACATCATGTGCTCCCAAAAGGGCCTTCATTTTGATACTCCAATTATCGAAGTTGTTGTTGTTGAGCACTGGAACTTGGAAAGCTGCCATAGCGTTGTTAGCCATGGCTCTGATACCACTTTGTTGGGATATAAAAGACTTCTCTACTTTGGAGATGTCTATCTCACAAATAAGAATGTAACACAGCGGAAATTGATAGGCAAGAGAAAAAGAATATTCAAGGTAACACTCAAAACTTTTCTTATTCTCACACAAACTAATACAAGAGAAATCACTCAAACACTCTTGGAAGCTATGAATGCTTCTTCTACTTATTCTCACTTTAGAGAGCCTTCTTGTCTCTCTTACTTCTTCTTCTTCTTTCTCACTTCTCTTTTCTTCTTCTTATATCTTACATTACAACATACTCACCTATATTTATAGGCAAGCATAACCAACCATACCAAGTGTGAAATCATCCTAGCCATTATTCTTGATTCTCTTAAAGTAGCCCACCAACA